>NC_091139.1:32347121-32650621 GCF_041381155.1 Argopecten irradians
CTCCAGTGCTTCAAAAGTAATATGTTATTTAGGAAATAAAGTTGAAGTTGGTAATAATCCAATTTCACTGTCTTTCAATTACAATAGTTGCCATGCCTTGGTGAAGTGTCTGGCAGGCTGCTCAAACTGCCTATAGATATAGGCATGCTACACCTTCTTCTATTACCAATTACAATAGTAAGTTGGCTTGTGATTGTTCATCATACATATGTTGATCAGTAAGAATGCCCAGGGGTATTGATTAGGCATTTGAATGACCCTCATCTTTCTATAAAATCACCCCAAACTTAACTTTCCACCAATAGCAATCATCATCCATCATTATTTGTGGGAAATAACATTAGAGAAATGATTGCTTTGCTTCTGGTAGATAACTCGTGCAATATATCAGCCTTAAGAGTTCTTATTAGACACCCTGTCTCTGATGTGCCCTAGTCAGATGATATAACCATTGTTGAAATCTTTATGACGACAATTGTTGAAAAGTAACTCTACATTATTATATAGATCTCTTATTCCTTTCAACAATTTTTTTAGCCCAAACAGGTCTTATCACAACACTACACACATACTGATGCCTGTACTGTATTATAATCCTTAGGATCTACAATGACACCATTTCAATATCTTGTTACACAGCTTATTAATTATTCTATACATAGATATTTCAACAGTTGTCATTTTAAATTACCCAGAAAACAGCAGAATGATAAAGCTTATAATTTAAGAATCTCTTTCTGTGCATGCAACTTTCTGCATGTGTTTCCCCAGTCTTGTGATTAATGGGAAAAAAGAGAGATTCTTCTCCATCTCCTAGTGATAGTTGTATAACAAACAGATATGGGTATATACAGCCACCTTGACTAGCTTGTTTGGTAACATCTAAACTATATGCCCAATGCATTAAGATTTTTTATTTATCAAAATAAGATTGTAGAACAAATAGATTTTCCTACAAATTTTATGCAATAGACATGTATCTAAATCAAGCAATTCATATGTGAAGTAAATCGCCATCTGAATTATTTATGAGCATGATTCAATGTTATCTGCATATAAGGAATCGACTGCTGGACCATTTGTCTGGTAGACTAATCGCTAGTTAACTAAACACTCCATCCTTCTTTAACACTTACATGCACTCTTACATAAGTTGTGAAATTACAGGAATGTTGATAGTATTGGTTAACCGACACAGCCTCTAGGTATTGTATATAAACCACTTCATCATTTATGACAGAGTGCAGTCAGAAATTCATCAGCACATTCCTTCATACTGTATCTATATCTTAGTGAAACAGTTCTAGTCTAAACACACGATAACAATTCACCATGCATGTTAAAGAGTTATCAGCCCTTTACTAATAGGTATTTTCAAATTGTGACGTTATACTTACAAACTGTGTATCGTCATACTTTTTTGAGAAAAAGATGGAAGTTTCGCTCACAAAATAATGATGTCACATTTGATACCTGCCTCCAAGGGAAATAACTCATTTATATATGCAGAGTTATGGCTGACAAGGAAATTTAAGATCCTGCTATGATATAATCAAAATCCATAACAGCAACTAAAGATAAATTAATCCCTCATTTTCTAATTAACACAAAGCGATCATTGACCCATAAAATCATTGTAATACAACATAAAGCTCTTAATGAATCTACCAGCAGAGTTTCTAAGAATCATCCCCTTAAATATATTTATAAATTACATTATTTAGGTTCACTGAAATAGTTGTGCACTATTGCTCCAAGATTTATTAGATGCTAATCATTTGTACCAGAAGGTGATAATTTTAGCACAAAGATATATTCATCATGTTTACATCAAAGGATCTCTCAGTAACCTAGGCTAAACTGATAATCTTATTTTCTTTTGAGACAAAATGTCTTCCCAGCAAAGAGTTAATTGAACATGTGGTTGTTATAGCACCGGTACCCAATTATTTCTCTCCATAGATACTGTGTGGAAACTGAGATTAAAGAACAAAATACATAGTCTCAATGACTATGGAGATATGTTGGTGAGGGTACTGGACATTCAGAGAATACTAAGTCAAACAGCAGATGGTTACTGAGTGTCCAATAATGTTTTATACTGATGAATGCTACAAAAAACAGACTCAATTTCGCAGTCACAAAAATAGCTGACACTTTGTCAACATCCACAGCTACTAAATAATAAGTCTACCCAGGGTTGGATTTAGGAGTTTATCTGGCATCCTCAGAAAGTTCTAAAATTGTTTTCAGCGACATCTTTTTGCATTTTTAAAGTAAAGAATGCAGACATTTATATAATGGGTGTGTAGTGGAACTGAACTGGATTGATTATCTGTGACCATGTAGCTCAATTGGTAAAGCATCTGGTTAGTGTTTGGAGGTTCTGAGTTCAAGCCCAGTCTCCATGGCTACTACATTTTCTCCTATACTGTTACAAAACTGGAGAGTTTGTCAATCCCTGTTTCAAGAATTCGGAGTAAGCATCGTAGGATATATGCGAACTTGTGAGTTGTTGTCTGCAGGGGTGAAGACTTTTAGAAAAGAGAGAGAAATGTAGCGGAGTTAGACTGGGTGGATAAATGGTGACTATATATTGAATTTGTATATATATATATATATATATATATGTTGCTCTGTTAGTAGAGGATCCAACCAGTGTTCAGGGGTCCAGATTCGGATTCCAGCTCCAGTTTGACCACTACATTTTCTTCTTTGATGTTACAGATCAAATACAATTTACTGGCTTGCCACCATTTCTCACCAAGTACCACCAATCCTATACCAAAATCCGGCTTCTTCATTAGATTCACCCTATTCCAAAATGGCGGCCATTGCGATGGCAAAGTTTATTACTTTCTGCAGACACTAAACGCCTATTTTACATTAAAAACGTGAGTAAATTATTTGAATTAAAGAAGTGTTTGTTTTTGAAATGATGCTCACTAGTTTTAAGCACAAAATTTATTGAAAGGCCAGATGATTGTTTCCTTACGGTAGGCCTACCTACGTAATCTAATATATATAAATCCTTACACTCAGACACCTGAAATATGTTACACCACAAAGCCAAGGTGGAACTATATATAGCCCCATGCAGGCTGTTAATTAGCACGAGTGGGTGTTGGTCAGGGAGTGTTCACACCTCCTTTGTTTACTTAAATATCAAGCTAGTCCCCCTACTCTGTCTGGTATGCATTTTCAAGCTGCCATGACAGCCCCGACTATAAACAAGAGATCCCAGAGGGATCTTGGCGCCCACCAAAGAATGATCTATGTCTGACAACAGAAAGAGGGATCTTTTCCCTGCTTTTCAAACTTTTACTACATACTATATATGAAACTTGAGAAAGATCCTTTCAGTACTTTCTGAGATATGTAGCAGAAACAAACTTCAATTATCAAAATCCAAGATGGCTACCTGTCGATCATCTTGCTGACCGATAAGTCCGAAAATGCACTAGACCCCTTCAGGAACCTGCACATGAAATTTGAGAAAGATCCCTTCAGTACTTTCTGAGAAAAGCGGTAACAAACTTTAACTATCAAAATCCCAGATGGCCTTCCTTCGGCCATCTTGTTGACCGATTGGTCCCAAAATGCAATATGCACAACTAGGGCCCTAGGAGAACCTACATATGAAATTTGAGAAAGATCACTTCAGTACTTTCTGAGAAATAGCGGTAACAAACTTTAACTATCAAAATCCAAGATGGCCGCCAGTCGGCCATCTTGTTGACCGATTGGTCCCAAAATGCAACATGCACAGCTAGGGCCCTAGGGGAACCTACATGTGAAATTTGAGAAAGATCCCTTCACAACTTTCTGAAAAAAAGCGGTAACAAAACTTTAACTATCAAAATCCAAGATGGCCGCCAGTCGGCCATCTTGTTGACCGATTGGTCCCAAAATGCAACATGCACAGCTAGGGCCCTAGGGGAACCTACATGTGAAATTTGAGAAAGATCCCTTCACAACTTTCTGAAAATAGCGGTAACAAACTTTAACTATCAAAATCCAAGATGGCCGCCAGTCGGCCATCTTGTTGACCGATTGGTCCCAAAATGCAATATGCACAACTAGGGCCCTAGGGGAACCTACATGTGAAATTTGAGAAAGATTCCTTCAGTACTTTCTGAGAAAAGCGGTAACAAACTTTAACTATCAAAATCCCAGATGGCCGTTCTTTCGGCCATCTTGTTGACCGATTGGTCCCAAAATGCAATATGCACAACTAGGGCCCTAGGAGAACCTACATATGAAATTTGAGAAAGATCACTTCAGTACTTTCTGAGAAATAGCGGTAACAAACTTTAACTATCAAAATCCAAGATGGCCGCCAGTCGGCCATCTTGTTGACCGATTGGTCCCAAAATGCAACATGCACAGCTAGGGCCCTAGGGGAACCTACATGTGAAATTTGAGAAAGATCCCTTCACAACTTTCTGAGAAATAGCGGTAACAAACTTTAACTATCAAAATCCAAGATGGCCGCCAGTCGGCCATCTTGTTGACTGATTGGTCCCAAAATGCAATATGCACAACTAGGGCCCTAGGGGAACCTACATGTGAAATTTGAGAAAGATCCCTTCACAACTTTCTGAGAAATAGCGGTAACAAACTTTAACTATCAAAATCCAAGATGGCCGCCAGTCGGCCATCTTGTTGACCGATTGGTCCCAAAATGCAATATGCACAACTAGGGCCCTAGGGGGAACCTACATGTGAAATTTGAGAAAGATTCCTTCAGTACTTTCTGAGAAAAGCGGTAACAAACTTTAAGTATCAAAATCCCAGATGGCTGTTCTTCGGCCATCTTGTTGACCGATTGGTCCCAAAATGCAATATGCACAACTAGGGCCCTAGGAGAACCTGAGATGTCTGACAACAGAAAGAGGGATCTTTTCCCTGCTTTTCAAACTTTTACTACATACTATATATGAAACTTGAGAAACTTGAGAAGATCCTTTCAGTACTTTCTGAGATATGTAGCAGAAACAAACTTCAATTATCAAAATCCAAGATGGCTACCTGTCGATCATCTTGCTGACCGATCAGTCCGAAAATGCACTAGACCCCTTCAGGAACCTGCACATGAAATTTGAGAAAGATCCCTTCAGTACTTTCTGAGAAAAGCGGTAACAAACTTTAACTATCAAAATCCCAGATGGCCTTCCTTCGGCCATCTTGTTGACCGATTGGTCCCAAAATGCAATATGCACAACTAGGGCCCTAGGGGAACCTACATGTGAAATTTGAGAAAGATTCCTTCACAACTTTCTGAGAAATAGCGGTAACAAACTTTAACTATCAAAATCCAAGATGGCCGCCAGTCGGCCATCTTGTTGACCGATTGGTCCCAAAATGCAATATGCACAACTAGGGCCCTAGGGGAACCTATATGTGAAATTTGAGAAAGATTCCTTCAGTACTTTCTGACAAATAGCTGCGGTAACAAGAATTGTTAAACGGACGGACGGACGGGAAGGACGGAAGGACGGACGGACGGACGACGGACCACGGACGAAAGGCGATTTGAATAGCCCACCATCTGATGATGGTGGGCTAAAAATTCAGAAATCGGAAGAAAAAATAAGAAGATTTTTGCAGAAATCAGAATATTTGGATATTAAAGCGGTAGGCGGAATATCAGCCTCAAAAGCTTCCGTCTGAATCAGTAGGTTTAACATGTCTGCGCATGGTAACGTCTAATATCAGTGGAACAGAAGAGAAGAAAATATAGCGGTCAGACCGGGATTCGAACCTGGGACCCTCCAAACACTAGCCGTGTGCTCTACCGACTGAGCTACCTGGTCACCTATGATTGACCCAGTCAAATCCCGCTACACACCCCGGACCCTTTCGACTTAATGCATGCATACATATATAGCTAGCCTATCTAGGTCACAAAAAATGATGAAAAAAATAGCTCCACGCATGAAGGATTATATGTTATACGTGCAGTTGTGGGACAGGTCCTACTGATCAGGAGAGGCTGTTTTTTTCATCTGCCAGTCATTTTTTGTGACCTAGGTCCACATCTACCCACTACGCTTAGTGAGAATTAGTCATTGATGCCTGTAGTGTATAATAATGCGGCAGCAATATTGTACTAATTGTAATAAAGTCTACTGGGAAGATTATTAATGTTTTACTCACTAATTGAGCGTTATCATTGTCATAAAACATTAAACTTATACACATAAATGAAACAAAACTAGAACGTCTTTGGGCATTTTTGGCCGTTTGTCATTTTCAGCCCCCAAATATAATAACCTTTTTGACCCAATAATCGAGTGTCAATAATGAATGTTAAGATGTACCGACATATCTCATGTTATTATTTTTTCAGACCAATGGTAGTGAATTTCAACTCTTATTTTCCACACACAAAAACGAAATTGTGTTTTGCTTGGTCAGTTTCAGCAATTTTTATGCAATATGCAATATTTGATGAGGTTGTCAACAAAGTTATATATTTATATAATTATCGTATCAATGAAAATTGCAAAAAAAATCGATGTTTTTAGACAACACTCGATGGAAGACCTCTGGATGAAATGGGTTCCAGGCGGCAACACTCCAGTTGCGAATGGGACGATAGGGGCCGAATTTTACAGACATTTTTGTTAATTGTCTGGAGTTTTCGGCCTCTTGATATGTGTTTTCCTGTATATTTTATAATAAAACCCTAAATCAGCGACATCACATACTTTTATTTTGTTCCGATAGAGTTCCAAAAGTTTGGGGAATTTCTATTTACCTCACGTGACTTATAACACCTGTTGGGGTCCCCCAAAGGGGTATTTTTAGAAATCAGTGTCACCAGCTTTATACGGAGGACTACCACTTACGATGACCAGCAAAATAACAATACATAAATATATATAACAACTGATATGCAAAGTTAGGAATAAAATCAAGTTAAATTTTATCTCATAGCAGAGATCGGTGTTCATGTTTAATGGCTGATGATATAAATTGAGCAGTGTAAGCTTTGTAATCAAATCTGATTTCTTTGATGCTCCTGGGATATTTTACATACCGATTCAATATATTTTGATTATTTAATAATTACTTCGGAGTTTGAATTACGGTAAACCTTCGCTTAGTTCGAACAAAATTAAATAAATATTGATGGACCAGTTCGAATTATCCGAAATTAAGCTTCAGAAAAAATCCCGAGTTCGAACTTTACGAGTTGAAATCAGTAAAAACCAGTTTTGAGTACTGATGTACCTGGCATAAGCAATGTAAGGCAGAAAATCAATAGGGAAAGTATTTAGTTATGTATGTAGATAATATATTCAATCATTTTCTCGTAAACATGAGCATTTAATTTGTGAATTTATAACTAATTGTTAACCTGATGAAAAGCTATGTATCTATTGTTTAATCACCCAACACGTAGATTGTTTTGGCTGGAGCTGAATATGTAATCACACCCACTTGCTGTGACCCAGCGGCTGGTTTTTGATGCTCGCTGTGACACCTCGTAACTGGCCTGTACAAGCCAGCGTGAGGCAAGTGTTTACAGGTAATATAACACCTTGATCGGCTGATTAAAGATAGATTGAATGCATCTTTTAATGTTGACTTAAAGTGATATCCGTATCTAGATTGGATTTAACAAACATTGGCGATTTCTTCCCCATGTTTCCATCAGGTACAGCAAATTTAAATATACATTGTCAGGGCCTAAGATTAAACATTTGGCCTTGTTGCTTTGTGTACGATATATCGGCATAAATAATTTTTATTTATGGCTTAAAATGTTTATTACTTATTTGTCATATGGTCAGTATAATGATCATTTATACAATCTTTATTCCAAACATCAAAACTGTTGCAATATGCAAAATATATCACCATTTTTGGGGACCCCATTGCGCCGATTTGCCGACAAAAAATCTTACTTTTACGTTCATAATTTGACGTGTTCGAACTATCCGAAATAGGATTGATTATAAAAAGTCAGTGTTTGAACTATCACTAGCTAAAAAATAATCGTTTTTCTGGAAAAAATTGCGTGTTCGAACTATCCAGCGGTTTCGAATTAACCGGAGGTTTACCGTAATGTTTGTTTACTGGCCACATTTTTAAAATATAATAACGAATATTCCGAAGCTGCAGTTAATTAAATATTCCATTAAAAAAGAAAGAAATCTGCATTGTAACCTTTAAACATCAATCCAATATATATTGGTATTACGTTCATAAAACCATGTACACTCTTATAATGATTAATTAATTTGTGCCAACTATCGGTGAAATTGACTTCGTATATTTTCTAATGTCCAATCAGTCTAATAGGAGACAGAAAATATTTATAATGCGTTAGTTACAAAGAAAAAATATTTTCGTTAGTGTGCCTAAATTATTTGATGAGATGAATTTTTCACTAGAAATTGAAATATTTCCAAATGTTGAAGGTGGCCGAAAACTTCAGACTTGATGGCCGAAAACTCCAGAATGGGGCCGAAATTGGCAGACAGCATCACGTTATAAAAGCCAGAAATCGTCAACCGCACAGGCGGCCTTGACCTTCGATTTCTTTGTAAACAAACGCACTTTAAAGTATCTGTGTTCTGCGTTCACACGGTTTCCTGAATTGGTATCAGGCAATTCTGAGAAAACGATATTTCTGCAAGGGGGCTGAATATACCCGAAGCCGCTCTACAAGGAACTATATCCTGATCAAAACAACTTAATTTAACCCTTTACCACATGTAAGCGCCTTTGGAGGCCTTTACCCCTTGCCCCATGTAAGCGACTTTGGACGCCCCCGCACCATCTCAATGTAAGCGCCTCTGGACGCCTCTACACGATCTCAATGCAAGTGACTCTGGATGCCATTTTGACAATCAATGTTTTGCTAGCTTCGTATCACGTGATAAAAGCGCCACCTGTGTTCAGACTTTACAATCTATTGATAGACGTGACCAAATTTCTAACCAATCAAAAATCGGCACAGTGTTACTATATAAAACTCTGAATAAATTAACCGAGAAAATCACACGTGTTCACCGCTTCACTCATGTTACCGGGGACGCCATCATGGCTTCTGCAGTGTTCAATCTACGATTATTTTTCGTGGGTCATTTCGATAGTTTTTGTGAAAACAATGGGTCCCACAGTGTTATAGATACCCATTCCCAGAAATTTCATGGGTCCTTTTGAAATTCTGTGAGTCCAGGACTCGGGATGCGCACGTAGATTTATCATTGCTTCTGTTGTTGATATTACGGCAGATATTTGTAATTATAAGTACATTGTCATGATATTTAAATATCACAGGCCTATAAGCATATAATCTGACAATGATTTTGACGATGTTTTATTCAATTTGACCGATAGAAAATCTGATGGTCATGAAGAACGGCGAGGTCCCGTACTATCGCCATTACCTGACGCCGTGTTGGAATGGACTGGCGAGTTTACAGCCGTGAGTGTTGATAATTTTGTTAGAAACTTGTTGTCAAAACTTCAATAAACCTTTAATATACTCCATTTAAAGTTGATAGATTATTTTCGTGCATTTTTCAACGGCAAATAATGTACAAATATCCCACAACAAACACACTACTCGGAATGATAGAAAGTGAAAGTAGCGGTGAACGGGTCGTGAACCGGCACGGAAAAAGCAGAAATAACAGCGTTTTTCATTGCAAATATATTGACTGAGCCATGATTCAGATATATGTTAGTTTGTTTACGACATTTCAAGTAATTTGTGCAATTTTTTTTACTAAAAGTTATAAAAATCGGCAATATTTTGAGTATTTCTGACAGAGAAAATCAACCCTGTAAATGTTTTAAATAATTTTTGAAGTCCTCATATCGAATAATATTTGGAAATGATAGCATCACTGTGTAGTTTGATTCATTTTGAAGCAACTTTATTACCAAAACATTTCTCAAAAATAAAAATGAAAGTAAATAAATCCAACTCTAAAAACGTATTATAAATCCAGACTGAAAACTTCAAAAAGTGCCATTGAGATGGTGCATTCACTTGACAGATATTGCAACAATGTTCGTGTTTAACATTGTATACTTTCCTCATGGAAGCCTGGTGATGCAGTCTACTAGTTTGCATGTGGTAAAGGGTTAACTTCCTCACCTGTTTTGTTTACATTTCACCTGATCATGCATCAGTAGCTAAAGAAAACATGGGAATAGGCCTACTCTTATACAATCATTTTTTTGAGTCGTGGAGATTTAGAATGATGAATGTATAATACGATAAGTAACAATGGAAACGAATGACAACTAATTTTCTATTTGTCACTTGGCCTAAAAAATGCTAAAGTCATTATAATGACGAATGAATTTGGACCCTCAAAAATTGTTATTTTCAGGACAAGAAGAGCCAGAGGTCATCGTATAAGAACACAACACACACTGAAATAGATGTTCTTGTCACGTTTCAACAATAAACCTAATTACACTGACAGCTGAATAAAATGTATCATCTGATAATTATGTTGATCCTAGCTATACGCTCAAAGGCTGGGTAATACACAATCCCCTTACATTGCAATACACAACAAAACCCGAAAACGTTGGATACCTCGACAACCTACAACGAACTGTGTTTCCTATATTGACATAATGGATGAAAATTCCTCATCTTTTGATTGTCTTACAACCTACCTTGTTGCTGGAATTCGTGGAGATGTTTTTGGCTAATACACACAACAAACGTAGGCCTGTAGCGTTTCCCCTTCAACCTTCAGTTTCCGGAGATTATTCAGTGCTGTGTGAATTATGCAGTCAGAGACTCAACGACCAATCAGCGAGCGCGTTACAAAATTATGAGTCATGTGATACTCAGTGGCGGCTAACTTGCCCATAGTAAAACTTTCAACCTACATTTCATTTACTCCAATCAATAGGAATGAACCCAAATTATTGTAGATTAATTTAAAAACTATCTTCAATCGTCACGATAATATACAATTGTAGCAGGACCAAATTTCTAAATTAATTTGATCGCCATGATATATTAAATTAATATGTTAATTAAAATGAAAATTCTTCAATGCACAAAGTTAAATTTCCAAGAAAAAATTAAAAATAAATAATGCCTATTTTTTTTTCTTCTAAATGATAAGACTCTCTATATATATATACATGTAGAACATGATCAAAATACGAGAAGACCTACTTCTGAGCAAAGTCGGGTTAAAGTTGGGATTGTTCGCTGCTCCATTGCCTTTCCTTTAGCACTTTTAGGTGAGTCAGTTGGGTGTTTTGGCGGAAAAAAATAATGCCTGGATTTTTTTTTCTTCTGATGCAGAATCATTAGACGATCGAATATATATAATGTACCAGTATGTGTTATTGTCCATGTACAAATGTACATGTATATCTTCCCCGCAAAGAATGTAACAAACAAGGACGCATAAATCCTTAGTAATAAATGATGAGAATTTCATGTAATTTCCCAATAGGTATTCACACGTTAATATATAAGGATACGTTAGGAAGATTGTAATGACGTGAATCGGTTATACGCATGTTGCAAGTGTTAATTATACTGACATACCTGTAGATGTACATGTACAGCTGAGTGGGGAGTACGACAATGCAATCAACATCAACGCAAATAGAGCATATATATATATGCCACTTGTTAGTAAGAAAAAACAGACATGATGACAACAACAACAACGACACACAAACACAAAACAAGGACAAACCAGAAACTTATTACGCATATATTTTCGACTGATAGTCAGCAATTATACGAAAATAGCATGAGTAAAACTTAACAATGGAGAGGGACTCTGAAGAAAAGGATTTGACAAATTATCTACATGCATTACTGATGAAAAGCCCACATACTTAGCAAATATTCAGGGGCGTAGGAAGCGGGGGAAGGGGGGGGGGGGGGGGGAGGGAGGGCAATTGCCCCCCTCCCCGTTCCCCAGGACGGGAGGCAAACATGTCTTTTTGCCCCCCCCCCCCATTTTCACCGAGTAAATTTTCTAAAAATGCACATTTGAAAGAAAAAGGGTCCTCCTACACATTTTTGTACTTCATTCAGAAAATGTTCCGTTGCGCGTTTCCTAAAACTTTCAAGCACGTAATGTTCAAACTTTTGATAATGAAAATTCAATACACACGAACTAGACTAAAAATGTCCATCAAGGGATTATCCTATTTTAAAAAATGCTTCTTAAAAGATTGATTTGTTTATATGTCTTAGTAAGACAATTTATTCATTATTATTTTCAGTTACACAACAATGTGCCGATGGTGGTGTGAATCCGGTATGTTCAGATCGCGCTGGACGACACTCACAATTATCATTTCTAAATGCAAATCGTTATATTTTTTCTCGGGGATGGGGGGGGGGGGGGGAGACCCCCGCACCCAACAAATGCCAAATTATCGCGCCTACGGCGGTCGCAAATTCAACAAAATGCATCGAAACTTATCTCAGCCATTCTAAATCGGGGTTTTTTCCGGGGAGACCCCCGCACCCCACAAACACCAAAATCTCACGCCTTCGACGCTCGTAAATTAAAAAAAAATGCATCGTAAAAATCATCTCTGCCATTCTAAATAGTATATTTTTTTCCCGCGGAAGACCCCTTCGGCGCTCGAAAACTCATCAAAATACATTGTAAAACTCATCTCAGTCATTCTAAATCGTAATATTTTTCCAGGGTATACTCCGCATCCCCAAAACTCGAACGCAAATTTGCGTATTCATTAATATCCTGTTAGCGACGCCACTGTCTATAGATGTTAACAAGGATTATATGTAATGATATACGAAAAAAGTATACCAAGTAGGTCTATCTCCTGTGGGTGCGGGGCGCGCGAAGGTGGGGGGGGGGGGATGTTACGAAATATTGAGGACCGTTGGTATTCCATTACGTTTCATCTTCCTACGCCACTGATATTGATGTATACGAGAGACAAAAATAAAGATAAAAATAGGTACAGTAATTAAAAAGTGTTGATGGGAATAAGAGAACATACACAAAAATGTTTCATTTCGATTTCATTTATTTCAAAATTGTAATCACTTATTTACTTGAGTTTTTACTGTAGTCAGTGGTCGAAAAAAATCAAATTGATCTTAGCTTGATTTGATATGATGTTTTTAACTGTTGATCTATTGATGTAAAATAAAAAAAATTAATGTCATTGTAAGCTGACGAAAGATCACGAATTAAATGGGCCAAATAATGGCGACGATATTGGATGTACATGAAGAAACCCTGTAAACCACTAAACAACATATGTTTTCGTGGTATCCACACGTCAGCCGCTGTAACATGTACACTCGACCTTGACGTTAGCAGTTCTCCCTATAATTAAAACATTCTGGAGAAGCCTTACGCTGTGTCTTCATCCCCCGCCTGTTTTGAATGCAACATTATTTCTGAGATCATCCATTCATCCATATCCATGATTAATTAGCTTCACTTGTTTTGTTTTTTGCTGGGTTTTTTTTTGTCTCGATATTAGCTAGCTTTTCGATGATGACCCTGCAGGTAGGGCGTTAGAATTGTACCTGCTGCCCCTATTGCATGATCGTAAAACGCGACTAAATTTAGGATCTTATCTTTTCTCTTCTTCCTAACTGACTTTATCTTTCCTAATGCCTCCCTTGGCACCGCCTCACTTTTGGCCTTGAGTTGAGCGTTCGCCCCTGTGAGGAAGGCTCTGGGTTCTGTCCCCTGGCCGAGCCACACCAAAGTCTATAAAAGTGGTAGTTTCTGCTCCTGCTTAGCGTTCAGCATACAGGGAGTGGGACGACTGGTTCGCCCGTTGTCAGTATAATGTGACCGGGTGGGGTGTGTTGCTTGGTGTCTTCGGCGGCATGCTTCAGTGATATAGCACTATAAAAAGGGCAACAGTTCCACTATACAAGAAGACACAACACGAACATACCGCAGTCTCCCAGTACACTCATCTCGCACAACATACACGCAACACACCGCATACATGGGAGGCCGTCCTTACATGACCATAGCTGTTAATAGGACGTTAATAAATCAAACAAACAAACAAAACAAACATTGAAAATATTCACGAAAACACACATTCCTTATTGGCGTAACCAATCCGATATCAGTAAGTTTTGCAATGAAATAGAAAACAATGTTATTTATAATATCTATTGAAGTAAAGAACCAGACTCTAGTTTCAAAATTATTCATCGACTGGAGGAAATTCCTAAACTTGATATTCTTTAAAGAAAGCATTACTTAAGTTAGAGAACGTTCCTTATCTTGGGATTTGACCACGAGGAATAATGCATATACATGTACATTTATTTTAATTATTTGACTTATCATGTCGTACTCCGATTGCCTGAAAAATATACTGTATTACTGACGTCTTTTATTCAACATGATGACGTCCGACGTTTAAAGCTTAAGGACACATGACGCTAGTTTTATGTAGATTAAAGATTATAGGTCATTTCGCCTGCTATAAGGAACATTATCAACCCTTTGACGTAGAATCTATACCAAATTAAGTTCCGGAAACGACACTGATTTTTCACTAATGCGCTAAAAGAAATTATGGTTTTCTGTCGGTTAGGAACAATAGTAAATATAATACAATTTCTAGATTTGCGAGCCATCAATTTATGACGTGTTACAGCATGATGATTTGATCCCATTTAGTGAATAGACTGGTAGCAATAAATTATTGAGATCAATGACCACATGGTTGTAAATCACATACTTATGTACGTGTGTATGTGCCTGGCCGTTCACACACCGTCTACCAGAATATATGATAAGTCCCTTGTCAGATGTAATCCTCCATTCCTTATATCCCTAGCGAGCACTAATCCGTGATTGGTCGTGACTCTTGTCAGCATTACGCTACAATGTATAAATATCTTCTTGTGAAAGTGCATCTCTTGGGTATATTATACGCTCTCTTCACCTTCGATCAGAATCCAAGTTTTAGTCACGATCATTGACATGTATAACGTTGAGCCCATTTCAGACCGTATCCATGGGCTTCCTCCCATTCCAATTTCAAAAGTCAATTAAATATTGAAGATTAATACCATTTTCGATAGCGCTCTAGACGCGACCTCTAGATCTTATAAAGCTAGATCTATACGGCTTTCATAAGTACCCAAGGGAATTCATTCATAAGCAGAGCGCCATAAACGTTATACATGTATAAATTTTCAACCTCATCCATTGCAAATCCTTAGATAATCTAAAATATTCAGTAAGACACTTTATTTTTCCGTAGCATATCAATGTAATACAACGCGGCCCGCTCTGGGAGCAACGCATAGCGATAAGACGGCATCTGGCTAAAGGACATTTACAAGGAATTGTCCTCTTGTGGCAAGATTATTATCATGCGGTATCTAGCTCTAGCAATAAGACAATACAATGTGACGCCCTCTTGTGGCAAGACACATTCATGTGATGCTCTCTGACACTTAATTAAACATGGTATTGGCACTCTCTGGCACCAAGGTGTTATGGCCAAAGCGTGTTATGGCAACAAGGAATTACAATGTGTCGCTCTCTGACGCACAAACTCGTTTTCTAGTTTGTATCTCTCTTTGTGTGTACCCATCTCTCTTGTGTATCATGTATAGGACTATATCTCTATCGTATATCCTACCTGGCGTTCTCGCGCACCACTCGCTCTCTTATGCACCTGTATGTATCTTGCTCACATGTACACCTCTACGTATCTCGCTTTTTTGTGCACTTCTAACTCTCATGTGCATATCGACCTTATACATATAGCTCTCATGCCTACCTCTAGCTCTCGTATGCACATGTAGCTTTCCTCTGCACTTTAGGTCGTTTGAGCACCTCTGACTCTCTTCTACGTTTCTGACTTTCTTGCTTTCTTGTGTACTTCTAGGTTTCATGTGTATCTCTACGTTTCTTGCTTTCTTGTGTACTCAGAACTGGCTCTCTCCTGTACATCTAGCTTCTATGCTCTCTTGTGTACTTTTAGCTATATGTGCACCTCTAGCTCCCTTTCTCTCTTGTGGACTTCTAGTTCTCTTGTCCACCTCTAGCTCCCTTGCTCTCTTGTGGACTTCTAGTTCTCTTGTCCACCTCTAGCTCCCTTGCTCTCTTGTGGACTTCTAGTTCTCTTGTCCACCTCTAGCTCCCTTGCTCTCTTGTGGACTTCTAGTTCTCTTGTCCACCTCTAGCTCCCTTGCTCTCTTGTGGATTTCTAGTTCTCTTGTCCACCTCTAGCTCCCTTGCTCTCTTGTGGACTTCTAGTTCTCTTGTCTACCTCTAGCTCCCTTTCTCTCTTGTGGACTTCTAGTTCTCTTGTCCACCTCTAGCTCCCTTGCTCTCTTGTGGACTTCTAGTTCTCTTGTCCACCTCTAGCTCCCTTGCTCTCTTGTGGACTTCTAGTTCTCTTGTCCACCTCTAGCTCCTTGCTCTCTTGTGACTTCTAGTTCTCTTGTCCACCTCTAGCTCCCTTGCTCTCTCTTCTAGTGGTCCACCTCTAGCTCCCTTCTCTCTGTGATTTAGTTCTCTTGTCCACCTCTAGCTCCCTTGCTCTCTTGTGACTTCTAGTTCTCTTGTCCACTCTAGCTCCCTTGCTCTCTTGTGGACTTCTAGTTCTCTTGTCCACCTCTAGCTCCCTTGCTCTCTTGTGGACTTCTAGTTCTCTTGTCCACCTCTAGCTCCCTTGCTCTCTTGTGGACTTCTAGTTCTCTTGTCTACCTCTAGCTCCCTTTCTCTCTTGTGGACTTCTAGTTCTCTTGTCCACCTCTAGCTCCCTTGCTCTCTTGTGGACTTCTAGTTCTCTTGTCCACCTCTAGCTCCCTTGCTCTCTTGTAGACTTCTAGTTCTCTTGTCCACCTCTAGCTCCCTTGCTCTCTTGTGGACTTCTAGTTCTCTTGTCCACCTCTAGCTCCCTTGCTCTCTTGTGGACTTCTAGTTCTCTTGTCCACCTCTAGATCCCTTGCTCTCTTGTGGACTTCTAGTTCTCTTGTCCACCTCTAGATCCCTTGCTCTCTTGTGGACTTCTAGTTCTCTTGTCCACCTCTAGCTCCCTTGCTCTCTTGTGGACTTCTAGTTCTCTTGTCCACCTCTAGATCCCTTGCTCTCTTGTGGACTTCTAGTTCTCTTGTCCACCTCTAGCTCCCTTGCTCTCTTGTGGACTTCTAGTTCTCTTGTCCACCTCTAGCTCCCTTGCTCTCTCGTGTAATTCTAGGTCACTTGTGCACTTCTACTCTACCTCTCTTGCTTTCTTGTTGACTTCCAGGTTTCTGGTGCCCCCTCGCTCCCCCTTTGCTCCTTGTGTACGTCTAGGTAGATCTCTTGTGCACATTTATTTCCCTTGCTGTATTGAGTACTTCTAGGTCTGTAATCGTGCACCACTGACTCTTTGGCTTTCTACCTCTAGGTCTCTTGTGCACCTCTAGCCCCCTTGCTCTCTTTCTCTAGCTCTCTTGTTGTCCTTTGTACTTTTAGATCTCTTGTGTACCTGTAGCTCTTTTGCACCCCTTTGGACATATTCACATATGAAACCACCCAAGAATTAGGGATTATACATAATCAGATTATATAGGTGCATATTTGCACTTGTCGATATATTGGCACATAGATATATTCGCAGCGATTTAGCAAAAGCGAAATTGTCTATAACGTGAATGATATTGCAGTATCCTAGAAATCAGACTATGGCAGTGCCATTTCTAGTACTGTGTAAAATTAACTACTTCGGACTTCACATAAATATCGAGTGTAAGTGTCTATTCATCGCATAGCAAAATATTCTAATCTTCAGTGAAAATCGCAAAACTATTCTAAAGGTGCGACTTCACTTAGTCTAACATACAACGAGTCTGTCACAAATGTAAAGGAAATGTAAATTGCTGCTAATAGTATCTCTACGTGATCCAAAGATTTTGGCTGATCAGCACGATCCTCTCCGAGTGCTGACCTCCCAAAATCTTCCACGAGGATTACGATTAAAAATATCTAGAATCTAATGACGTAATTGTTTATGACGTCACATTTAAGTTATTACAAACGTGTTCGTGATGTTCATGAGATAGCCACACAAAGTAGTTGAACAGGCCAGCCATGATGTTGTGATGTGATAAATGGATTTTTTATTCGTGTTCTGTGGAAACCCATGACGTAGCGAGTGGACCATTTGTAATACCAGACGCCCGAACTTTCTGCCGACTTTGCTTTGTGATAGGGGTATTGATTGGCTCCTATAATTAGGTGTCATGGGATTCTGGGTAATCAGGCAATTATTCTTCTTTAAAGATGTTATCCATGTGGGAGTTCGCTCTGGAATATGACTCGTGTTCTTCACACCACGCTTACGGATAGCCACACCGAAACCAAACGAGGGACATGAGAATCAAAAACAAGCTATGCAGTTTTAAATTCATCCTAGTCTGTGTTGTAATTAGCATTTCAACTTATTTTTTGTCAACGGTCAATATTATCTTTTTTTATTTTTTCAAATAACCATACTGTGTAAACATGACGGACAATGAAATTACTGCAAGACCGCGTACTACATCGGAATGAGGAATTTTACTTCCTAAAATGGTCTTATATTCCTAAGCTTTACATAGTATTGCAGGGTGACAATTCATGCTATACAACATTAGAAACGAATGAAGTCCTAAAATACATTTTTTTTCACGTGGTTACTAAATTTTGCGATTTCAATTTCAAATTTGATTCGCGAAGATTTGCTTTCGCGGAACCTTTCATAGAATTTCTTACACAATGGAGTCATAGATTCTCTGAGATAAACTATTGAGGATATGAAAGACAGTGATAGTAACCCATGGGGGTATCGAGGATGATACTTTGATCGCGATATTCTTAAAAGTACATGTAAAAAAAAAAAAATACTAAATTGGATGGATTTTTGTCTACATGTACCTAAAGGTCATTAATAGATAAAGATGTTCCAGGCCTAGATTCGGGGATATCAATCCCAAGGGAGGTCTGGGAAATATTGGCCGCCACATTGGCCTCTAAATGGCGACATAGAAGAAAGGAAGGTTAGGGACATAACTCTCTCTGGTACTGTAGAGATTGATTTTAAGTGTAATTAATGATAAATCCGAGAGCAATTGTGTTTAACCCACAACAGAAATGATTATATAAGTTTACATATGTCGGGACTATTCAACAGATGCTTTAGATCAACGCTAATAATATAGAAAAAAAACACATTAAGATCAACGCTAATAATATAGAAAAAAAAAACACATTGTTTTCCTATTCACCAGAACAGGGCCCGGCACCATTAAACTATTCTCAGACAGATTTTTTTACTCAAGTATATGATTTTCCATAGGCTTGAGTAAAAAATTTGTCTGAGAAAGTTTTATGGTGTCGGGCCCAGGTTTTTGCTATTTGAGTGTTAGATGAAGTTACGTGTATTAATTATCATTCATTTATTATTATCATCAACATTTGTGTAAGTCTTTGCTGATGGAACCGAAAGAAATAATCAAGTAACTTGTACTATTTAGTATTTTTATTGTTTCTTGAAAGAGAGCGAAAACACAAAATTGTATCTTCCACAAATGTCCCTATCTTTAGACAACAAACAAGTTTGAATCGTATTGTGACGACATGTTATAATTTTAACGCAATGCGTTGATTACTAAGCGTTATATTAACATTCTAACGCATTACTTTGACAATCCGGCTTCGTTGACATCTGACGTGTTATTTTGACTTCAAACGCATATGCGATTTATATTTTGTGTATATGTCTTAGACCTCCCGATGCATTTTTCACATACATAACACGTTAACACTTTATTTTGATCCAGTATTTATCACCTTCCAATAATTCTTCATCTCGTCTATCATTGACCAGGAAAAACGTCAAAACGACATAGAAGTATATGTTCGGCACTTCATGGTTTTGGTAAAGTTTTGATGAATGTGCAATTTGAAGAACAGAAACAATTGCGTGGGTGTTTTCGACCAGGTGATTTGCAGGATCATTGCATGCACGATGTGATCACCATTATAAAAGAGCCAAATCACTCGCAGACGACATTTAAAAGGCGGGAAACAGCAGTCATATCATCAAGTAAACATTTGTTTCTTCTGTTCATAATAAAAACCATTCCGATTCCATGACTTTTGATGATTAACGCATTGATTTTCTTACTTCCGTTCTAGAGCGCATAGTTTCTCCGCCATCAAATCGGGAAAGAATATCGCACGTTCACGAGAGTCTGATGGGAAGTTGATTACTGTGTTTCAGCAGTACAATGAAATCAAAGTAATAGGAGTCCGCTAAACAATCAACCTAAATTACTTGTCGGTTACAATGGCGTGTATTTCGTTTTAACAATATCGTGTGATTGTAAATGTATATCAATTGTCCAAATACAATACCCTTTAATCGACCTCTCGCAGCGACATCTGGAGGAGGTCGCTGAAGAGGAGTGACCATATGTCTAGATCTGTCATGAGCGGAGTCCTTTCTGTTTTATGAAATTGATGGGATATTGAGTCTGTGTTATGTGTCCATTTCAGCCAGCTCGCCGACCGGGATTTTCAGAGTAAATCAGGCAAAACGATACTTTTGCTCCGCTTCCGTCTGATTAAGAAATAAAAAGTATTAGGGTCTGTAAAACCTACATTTGTAGGTGGGTCGATAGCAGCGGTCTCGTATAGGGATTTGTAGGTACTGGATTTTTGTGTACGTAGGCCAAGAGTCTTTCTAATGTCTCGAGTCTCTGTGTTGGACAATGGAGTCTGGTCTAGAATATCTGTGGAGTCTGGGTTTGGAATCTGTACTGTCACAGCAACGCAATTGAAGGTCAAAGCAGCGCGAAACATGGTCAAAAAAACAGTATCAAAAGCGAGAGATATATGTATGAGAAAGGTGGAACAAAAGTAAACTTCAAAGATCAGATATATTGGAAGAGCCAAATGAAATACGAAATACAGCGAAAACGTAGCGGAGACGGGGAATGTTATAACAGAATCGCATAATGGTCAATTAGTTACTGCTTTATCGCCTACACGACTCCATCTATTATCAGACATAATGTCCGAAGTGAAGAGATATTGGAATTGTACAAAACAGTAACTGAGAGCATCAAAGAGAACTTAATATAGGCACAGCCTGTTGTTCCATCCATTTTGTTTTGAAATAAAATACCTCTTTCACGAATAATGGAAATTGGCCAACGAGCCATTCTTAATAAAAACCAAAATGGTTCTTATATCATTTTTAGATTCAACTCTTGAAATAAGTTCAAGAAATCAAAAGGTCCAGGGATCTACATGTATATATAATATATATGTTGTCTGCCCGCTAGAGGTGTGCGACAAGGTTCCTTTTTCACCTCAAACGGTATAAAGATATTGTTTTATACGGTCAATGCCAATGATTATATTTCCCTAGAAGTATAAATACTATAAAACTACAAATTAAAAATAAAATATTTGTAGATAAACGTAAAGAGTAAATTTGTGGCGAAAATTCAAATATAAGAGTTTCTGTGATAAAATAAATGAAAGAGAATATTGGAAGAAAATAAAATATTAATCGAAGGCAAGAAATCTAGTTTAAAAAATGCTTACGAGCGAGAGATGTAGCAAAGGAAGATAAGTAATGACATTTTTTCCCCATAAGTCACGTGAATGACGATCTTTTTGTTAACCACAGCTTACTTGTCTGAATTCTGTGAGACGTGATGAAACGAATACAGTAAAACGTTCACCAGCGTATTAGCTACACCTTCCTTCCCCTGCTGGCTACTGGTGACAGGATGCCCGCACGTTTTAACAGCTAAAACAGATCTAGTGGTGTGACAATCAAGTTTTAAACAATATTATAGGAATGACTGCACATCTAGACACATAGTCGGGAGGGTGGTGTTTAGTATTGACCACAGGAGTTTGGCTCTATAGACATTCTCCCCTCTATATATATGTAACGCAGAGAGAAAATGTATATAGAGCCAAACGCCTGTGATAGTATAGATCTATAGATCGGGAGGTTGATGTTAGAGTAGAATGTCCGGATGAGAATACAATCATCATTTGATAATAATGATTAAATATGCATATGTATGTAGGTGTCGGGTAATTAGTATTGATAATGGATATCAGAACGGATAATGTCGGGGGATTGGTATCATCAGTGAAATGTTGATAGGGTCAGACAATCGGAGATTAGAGGAAATCGGGAGATAGTCGGAAATTAGAGAAAATCGGGAGATGGTCGGGAAGATTAGAGGAAATCGGGAGATGGTGGCGAGATAAGAGAATTCGTGTTGGATGCCTGATTTAGTGTGTAAAGTACGGTACTGTTAAAGTTGTACTTAGTAAATTAAGGACGCCCTCTTAGTGTGTTTTCAGATTTCTGCACGAGTGCATTTAGGAAAACTTCGGAATGGTCATGCTGATGCATACTTTATAGTGCTATATCACTGTATCACACGGTCAGTGTTGTTGATGAAGACTTAGCCCTTTCACGTGCAATTTTTATTAGTTTCATTTTCAGTATTATTTTAACCCATACACCACTGAAGATTCATTTAGATTCTTCTAGTTTAAAGGTTGCGATAGTCCATTTTATACTTTCAGGGGTGAATAAGTAAGATTGTTGCTTTTTGTTTCCACCCTATATGTGGAAATCATAAGGGTTATTGGTATGTAACTAAGTAATACACTTTGATGATTGGTAACCTCTATAAGGTCTATAAAACAGATCATCAAGATGAAAGCAGAGTTTAAATGTACATCACTAGAATACCTGTCTAAAATGTCAACTAGTATATGTTCTGTTAGCCTAGCCTGAATCCATACATTCTCTGTATAAGAAATTAGTTAATGAAGGAGTTATCTCTCTGAACGCTAATTAACAGTCACAGGTGAAGGAAACCTATTGTGTATAGTAACGAAAAGCTTCCTGATGTAGGTTATAAGATATATGGGCGAGTTGCCTGTCTGATTAAAATAAAAATATGAATATTTATACATGTATATATCCCTGATAGAGGTTAAGTCATATTTGTTGTAATTGGTATGAATAATAATATGTTTATTGTACATGTATATCAAATGTCTTTATATCATATTGTACTGATAGTAGCTAGCACATAAAATATTTTAATTTTCAATGCTGTTAATAGTAAGTTATTCAAGTCTATCAGAGTTACTTCCCTTTGTTTGCTATGTGATGCATGGCAGACTGAAGTTTCAGACAATATTGTGCTCATGTTTTAATTATAATGCTCATTAACAACATTTTAATTAATAATAAAGTTTTTTTTCATATTTAAAAAGAAAAGAAAAACATAAACAAAGTTTTTGTATTGGTCAGCTCCTTCAGTTTTATTCAATGTAAAATGCAAAGTTTACAAAATATGATTTAGAAATTAGCTTTGAATAATTAAATCTAATATATAAATCCATACTGTACTGAACCTGTTTGAGAGGCTTAATTAATTAGACGTAACTACAAACTGTAATGTCATCGGTCGTCTGCACAGAATCAGAAACACAGAACTATTTGTGATCTCAACAATTAAATACCAAATAGTGCTATATACACGGTTTCTTTTTTAACTTAAAAACATCTAACGGAAAGTTATCGTTTATCAAATAGATAGGAATATCTCTACCTAAGTGATATATTTTGTCTGGTCAGCACCATGCTTGTTGAGTGCTCACCAGCCAAAATTTTCCATGCGGACTTAGATATCCCTCCTACAAACAACTATGTTTGAATATTGTCTCGTATACTCAGAAAAAAAGAATGAAATGTTAATTTCCACACAGCCACCGTTACAAGTATATTAATTACCTGGTACGTGTTGAAATTGATGACGTAATATTGACAATGTACTGTAGTCATGCCAAATGTATTGATGACAAGTAACACATATAAACAGTTTTCCCAACCAAATCCAAGACTGATTTGTGAAGCTATTTTAAGAAAGAATTTTTTTACTCCCACAATCAGCCAAATAAAAAAAATTAACAGAAATATGGTTACCATGACAATAAAGCTTGAATATTGTATAACATATGAATATCATATTGTTAATGATGATAGCCAGATCATGTTCAAAAATCTTTTTTTCTGGTCAAATATTTTAAAATAAATTTTTAAACAATTAACAAATACAAACTTTTGATCTTTTTCCTATTTTTGTTTTTTTACTGCTTATACATGTAACGTACATATTACAAATGTTTACCTCTCAAACATTAGATCTAAGTACTGTATGTAATCGTATTAGCCATAAGGTACACATGGGTGATAGACAAAAGGTTGTAGGTCTAGACATATATATAGGATTTCAGTTGGAATGTAGCAAAACCCTATCCTGCAGTGATATATACTTGTGAGCTGAGGGTTTGAGCATATACAAAGAGTTACTTCCCCTTAGCTAATCTCGGAGGACACCTATATGTACACATAGATCGCAATAGCTTTGTTTTGTACCAAGTTTCACACAGAAAAGAGAATGAATGATATACCATGTAATTAGTATTGTTCAATAGAAAATATTATTAATAAAAATCTGCTGTGTATTGACACGTACGACACGTATATTTAACCAATATTTTACTATTTGATGGTCATCTTTTTTTGTATTGCGGTTATAATTTCAAGTTGATGGATTGAACACCAGGAAGGAATATTACATTCAATATTTCTTCCCTTTTTCCTAAAGCGAAACTTGAATAAAAAACAGAACAAAATTGCTTTGAACATTTACAAATACAATGCATTTGAAAATTTGATTATGACGAGAAGCATGGTGTGTATGTACATTGTGTGGAACATTGGAACCAGACAAATTTATACAACTTGGTAACTCCACATTTTCTCAAACTGAATCAAACATGTCCCACCATTATATATATACAACCATAGTGTAGAAAAAGGGTTTTATGTAACTATAAATAACTAAATTTTCAAGTCGACAGAGCTTGTTAACTCATGTACCCCTGAAGATACACTTAGACTTTTCTAAATCCTTTACTAGACCAGTCCATTATGAAATTGCAGGGGTGAATATGTTAAACTATTGTTCATTATGTACAGCACAAGTTTGGCGGATAATGCATGCTGGGTAATATAAATGCACTATGGGTAAAAGGATGAATTTAATATTTTAGTACATGATTTCTTTTTAATAGATAAAAAGGTAAATTCAGTATATTGACTTTAAAAACATTTTTAATATTCAGTTGTTGATAAAACTATTTGGTCTGAATAGTTTTTTTTAGCTGGAATTCATAGCCGATATCTAACTTCAGCATAATGCATATATAAATGTACTATAATATGTATAATAGTTACTAGAATTAAGAGTGAATATTCAAATATTGAAATTAAATATGAATACCTTAATATTGTCAACTAAATATATTTAATTTTTAGTGCAAATTTGTAGGCAATATTCACCTTAAACTTAAGTATGAAAACATATAACTAATTATGAATTCATATTCCTGGACCTAAATCACGAACGCACAGATATTCAACTTTTAACACAAATTTGTAGACAATGTTTATGTAACCTTCACATTTTTAACATTAGCTTAAATGCACATAATTCACAATGAATTCAAACTAATTCAACTTACCAAATAATGAGCACATGGAAATTCAATGTTAGCATGAATACACATTTTACAAAGATATGAGGAAACCAGCTTATCATAATTAAACTATTATATGTTGTGTAAATATTAATAAAATCTATCAATAAATGTGAGCTTGACATTGGCTGATATGTATGGGACAACTCTATATCAATAAAACAAAAAATATTAACAAATGATTATCTGTCCTTTTTCATAACTTGCTCATGTAAAAGATGTGAACATACATGAATTTGTATTATGACAAAATGTACTCTCTACAACAAACACTACCCATTCATACCAACAACCAACCATTTGTAGTGATAAGTACTATTCATAATCATCATTGTCATCATCCTTCTTGTCATTGATTTAAAAGATTTACCAAACTTTTTAAGAAACTAAATATATTAACAATGCTTCTGCTCCATATACAATTGCTTTGCATTATCTGCAATAAGAATTACAAACTAAAAATAAAAAAGATTGATTTTGTTAAGAGTTGTTAAAAGCATCTGTCTCATATTCAAAAGAGTAATTTTGTAAGCTGAGGTCTCTTTAAAAAGTTCTGAAATCATTAAAATATATAGGTCAGAATTTACTAATACACATTAAAATGTCTCGCATTCTTTTAAAAAGTAGTATTTAAGAGCATTGATAGAGGAGGAATGCATCTAAAAATTAAAATAGGATTTGTTTCATTTGATTTTTGAGAACTTCTTGTGTATAAAGATCACTATAAAAATTGTCATGTAAAAATGTAGGTTAGTTCAATGAGGTAAAAAATCATACTGATCTACTCTTATAGAAGGTATTGATTATTTCATCTGTTTGAAATGCTACCATCATAAAATTGTGAGAAAAGTTTGATTCCACTTTTGCATATTACAGAGTTATCTGTCCTTGAGGGTAGCTGTCAATTGTTTGAGTGTGAAATGGCTTTATTATTTTCTCTAAAAAATGTGATGTTATTCTCTCAAACACATGATGCAATAATCAATACATAGGAGGGCAAAGTTTCACAAACATTTTTAAAGGTTTAAGAAAATCCTTCCCTTAACAATTTTCCTTTGGAAAGCATTAAAGAAGTTAAAACAAAAGTATCTTAATGTCCTACATTGAACTTTTGTAATGCTTTCCTATGGAAAATTTCAAGTTTAGGAATTCCTTAAAGTTAAGGAATGTCTGTGAAACCGATTTCTGGAGTAATCTGTAACAAACCGAATATTTAACACAAATAAACGATGTGACAAGAGAAGACAACTCCTGACAACAAGACAGAGAGTCGTTACAATCGCTCACTTGCACTCATTCACGATCAGTCACTATACTCTACAGTGTTATGGTATATGTATGACACTTTGTGGAAAAAGGGTGATATCTTTTTATGTTTTTTTCTGACCTGGACCTTCAGACAAATAATGCCACATTTGGTGGCATATGACAAAATAATGCCAACAAGGTAGCAAAATATATAATGCCACTCTCAAGTGGCATATATATGCAAAAACATGATGACACAACACATAATGCCACAAAATGCAAAAGAGTTGTGGCATTGATAATGCATTATGGCAAAATTATGTTAAATGCCACATGAGGTGGCATTTTAGATAATGCAACGCTTAATGGCACAACACCAAACACCACACAAGGTGGCACAAAATATAATGCCATATATGGCACAGCAAAATATGCAACATTTGTGAGTGATACATGTATATATATATAGGCAATGTTGACAAGGGTAAAAACAGCTATACTAATAATTATATACAGTTTAATGATGTGCACAATGATCATTGAAAAGGTACAATATGTGATGCATATATATAAAAAAATTACATTTAAATCAAGTGTAAACTAGAGATGGGTCTCTGATGATATCCATTTTGAACACTTTTAAAACTTTTCATTTAATATCACACTAAGATGTAAAGCATTTCTGGGTCATTTAAAATGTTGACAGCCCTTTACAGAAATACACATGAAAGATGTTTGTATGCTTGTAATTAATTGGTAGCTAGGCATCTTTCATTTCGGTAAAGGAAATTGTCCAAAATATTATTGAATAAATTGGAGAGCAACTTTGGAGAAGTTGAGTCAAGACATTTTCAACACCTTCATAAAGGGGGGCAACTCTAATATACCAACTCTATCCCAGCTGCCAACATTGAAAATTAAGCCACCTCACAGTCTTAACTATTTTCCACATTTTTAAATCTGTCATAAACTTCGTACAGGTTTTATCCACATAAATCATTTTCCTAGCTGCAGCATATATACATCTGAAATGTAATGAGCTAAATATAGTACATATAATATATCACATATGAGTATGGTAAGAATGTTTTAATCTCCATTTAAAAAAAAAAGGCTTTAAAAGGGGAAAATTGTTCATCATAGTACTATTAAGTAATTAAATGAAAGAATTTTTATAGGCATAAAAAAAATCACCAGTTCTTTACAAATTACCTGATTCTAATTAAGATCATTAAATGTCAAATATTAACAGTGAAATGAATGCACACATGTCAATTGATAAAAATTCATGTGTACAAAAAAATCCACTTTTTGTATGTAACAAGCCACTTCGGTCAAAGAGGATATTTCCTTTGTTTAAAAAAGAAGAAAACCATAGAATGCTGAAATGATAAGGATACATGGAGATTTATAAAACTGTACATGGAAATGTTATTGTTGTTCCTATTGGTTTCCGGCAGCGTCCGCTGTCAGCATTTGATATAGAAACTGATCCTTCATACATCCTTCGATGAATTCTTTCTTGCTTAATACACCGTCACTGTTTTCGTCCATTTTATCAAAAATCTTTTCTGTACGCTCCTCTGGTGTGTCAGCTTCAGTGGTGCACAGAGCATTGCCCAACATATTATAAATCGCCTGTAGATGATAGAAATATGCATCAATTATTTGTATTAATATTTCATATTGAGTCAATGAGGTTATTGAGTTATCAATAGATAAACTTCCAATGTAATTTTTTGGCAAGATCACTATGAAGTAGTTGGCTATTTACACATACAATTATACATCAGACATGATATGTTAATTATAGAGGAATTTAGGTAAAGTGAGAGTGCAGACCAGTACATTAACCAACTTACAGATAATCTTAAATACACATCTAGTATAGATGTCAAATAGCATGATTAATATCATTGGAAATGCATTAAATTTGACACTATTTATTGATAGTAAAAAAAAAGAAAAGAAAAAAAAACAACAAAAAAATAACCAATCCCATCCCAATTCATTAATGCTGAGTGTGTGTTACTTGTTGTTGTTAAATGTTTATCAAAATATTTTGCTTCAAATCTGATATCTGGGTTGTATATAGCAGAACTTTGTTATTCTTTAACAGGAGTTATCTTCCTTTGGTCACACATTAAACAAACTCCAGCTGACATGGAGCAAAGGAAAAACATATTTCTGATCAGTGGAAAAATAATCCATTATACAGCAAACATGTCTTAGCGACCACCTCTTTATTAAAACCAGATGCTTAATTAGACCACTTTCTTTGGGTCCCCAATGGTCATTATCAACACAATTTGACCCGTGTATACAGACGACTTGGCTTTAAAGACCATTTTTTCTTGGTCCACTGGGTGGTCACTATAGACATGTTTGTGCGTAAGTATATCAACTTATTCTATGCCATCTATTTTCCTAACATGTTTCTAAATTAATTCGACTTGTAAATTGATAATCACCTGCAGAACATCTGGTAAGGATTTCATCTGAATTTTAACAGATTGTCTCCCCTTAAATTGAAATCGTAAGACAAAATATGAAGCCATTTATTAGTCAATCAGATATTCCATAAAGTACACTAGGACCTGTACTGTAATTATCTACTAGTCATCTGAATTCTACAATTCAAACAATTAAGATTCATATGTTATTACTTACCGCAATAATTTCGACCATTTCTTTCTTTTCAATCGATCCATTTCCATCAATATCATACATATTAAAGGCCCAGTTTAACTTATCCTCGGGATTTCCCCCAGAAGTTATATTAATAGCAAGCAGGAATTCCTTGAAATCAATCTTTCCACTGTTGTCTTTGTCAAATGATCGGAACACATGTTCACAAAACGTATCCGGAGTTCCAGTAGGAAAGAATGTTGAGTACACATCCAAGAATTTGCTTTTACACAATAATCCATCGGGACAGTCTTTCTGTAACACAATATAAGTACAAGATTAAAATCAAAAGTATTCATGGTCTGTTTTTGCCTGTATTGCTTTATCACTTATTATTCCTTTTATAGCCTTCATGCTCCAAGTTTGATCAAGAATGTACTTAAGGTATGAATTTTTGACAAACAGGTCGTAATGCAGCATATGTTTAAGTCTTTTTGGTTCGGTTTTACTGTGATATGCCAGAAAAGCCCATGGTGGTGAAATGTGTGTGAAATATTCAAGCTCTCTCGCTGTCCGCCATTACACATTGTAGTCAAACGTCTTATATGCCAAAACCTGTCCCTTGCTCGTAAAGTAATGCAACTTTTGTCTAGAACTGCTCAAATCGCTCTGACAGTAGTGTGTTTACCTTATTAGGTGAATTGTTTTGCCTAAAAATCATTTTATCACCTCCTCAGCGGTTATGTAGTTCATTTGTTTAGCGTGGGTGACTTTGGTTTGGGTACGGGTACAGCGTATACATGTACCTGCTTTATCATATTGATCAAGGATTTGTAATTTCAACGGTATCAATTAAAATAATTAACAATGACGTGGAATTTGTCAATATTTTATGTTATATGTTTCATAAGAAATGTAGAACAATACATTTATGCTATATTCTGTAAAAGAATTAGCTTGAGTGAACTGTCCCTTTAATTGTATTCTGCACGAAGTCCAATAACACCAAAGTTGCCCTCTCACAACATTACTGGAATGATAGGGATTCAATGGTAGCTAATATGTTTCTGAATGACCGTTTAATTAGGAGCTTTAGTATGTTTAAGTCAATTGTGTTCTGAAAGTCAGAATATGTTTGATCCTATAGTTTGATAACCATGTAGGAGTATTAGATTGCTGGTTTTGTATTAAGTCATAGAGTTTCATGTGTACTGTTAATACACTTATATTCGAGCAGCTTAATTTCACATTTTTAGCTCACCTGGCCCGTAGGGCCGGTGAGCTTTTGCCATGGTGCGGCGTCCGTCGTCCGTCCGTCTGTCAACATTTCCTTTAAATCGCTACTTGTCCTAGAGTTCTGCATGGATTGCATCCAAATTTGGCCAGAAACTTCCTTAGGGGAAGGGGATCAGATTTTGCATAAATGGTGACCCTGACCCCCCTGGGGCAGGAGGGGCGGGGCCCAATAGGGGTAACAGAGGTAAATCCTATAAATCACTACTTGTCCTAGAGTTCTGCATGGATTGCAACCAAATTTGGACAGAAACTTCCTTAGGGGAAGGGGATCAGATTTTGCATAAATGGTGACCCTGACCTTCCATGGGGCAGGAGGGGCGGGGCCCAATAGGGGTAATAGATGTAAATCCTATAAATCGCTACTTGTCCTAGAGTTCTGCATGGATTGCAACCAAATTTGGCCAGAAACATCCTTGGGGGAAGGGGAACAAAACTTGTATAAACTTTTGCTCTGACCCCCCGGGGGTAGGAGGGGCGGGCCCAATAGGGGAAATAGAGGTAAATCCTATAAATCGCTACCTGTCTGAGAGTTCTGCATTGATTGTAACCAAATTTGGCCACAAACATCCTTAGGGGAAGGTAAACAACACTTGTATAGATTCTGGCTCTGACCCCCCTGGGGGCAGGAGGGGCAGGGCCCAATAGGGGAAATAGAGGTAAATCCTAAAAATAGCTACTTGTCCTAGAGTTCTGCATGGATTGTAACCAAATTTGGCCAGAAACATCCTTGGGGTTAACAGAATTCGTATAAATTTTGGCTTTGACCCCCTGCAGCAGAAAGAGTGGGGCCCAATAGGGGAATTAGAGGTTAATATTAAAATTCCTTCAGAAAAGAAACAATGAACTTGTATTGAGAACATTACTTGGCATTACAAACCAGGTGAGCGATACAGGCCATCTGGGCCTCTTGTTATGCTTAACAACATTTTTATGGCAATTCCATTTCGTCACCTAGACTTATATTATCATACATTACCTGCATTTGAAATATTTTCTCTGCAATTTATTTTTCACAATCTATTAATGGCAGCGAATTACACGAAATCAAATTACACAAGAAAATAATTTGGTTTACACAGTAACGATTGCATGACAATCTCCCTCATGTGGAACTCAAAATAGCAACACAGAGTTGGGAATTCAGAAGTAAAATGTTAAGATACCTTAAACATTTGGCCATAAAGGGCTCCATGGATTTAAGTTTGAAAAAGAAGGTTAAATAGTCTTGCTACAAAACCAAAATACACTGGCCTATAGCTCATGGCTGGCTAAAAAGTTATCTACATTTTGGGAATTCTCATCAATGACCTAGTTCCATATATCTAAACTACAGGAGATCATTGTTCCTTCTAGCAATAAGATTCCACAGGATAATCCAACTGACATGTGATTCTCAGTGGTAAAACTAGAGCCACTTTTTATTGAATTCTAGCCTTTTAAAATGCCCATGAGAACTGTAGGTGTGCACAAGATCTTCTGTTTAATTCCATTAACCCATCTCCTGGATGTCAGCTGTGGAGTTTCAGATGACAGCAAAGGCTTGGAGACAGTTACCATGGCAACACCTATCTCAAAATGATATTCAGAACATTTCCCTACATTGTTGGAGTCACATCTGCTGCTTGTGAAACAAAGAATATCATGTTCATTATATCTATTTTAAATGTTACAACTGAGAATACTTTACTTTTCCACCCCGTACAATAAGACATCCAAGACAAAGGAGATGTGGAGGATGACATTTAATCACTAATATCCATTGAAAAACCTGTCTATAAATGACAGGTGTCCTTTATACAGAGGTCAATCATGTATTAAATTTCATCAGATAGGGTGGATGAGTCTTCTTTTATAGACAGGTGTGTTTATAAAGTGGACTTAGATAGGGGTGGATGAGTCTTGTATTTTATATACAGTGGACCCTCGATAATCCGGACACGTTCGTTTCTGGCCTAAACCGTGCGGATATGTGTATATGTGTACTTTATAACAGGTTTTACTGTATTAAGGTCAGTCCTCCAATAGCCATTTTACATCTAAAGTTTTCCTTACAATTCACAAAAGTCTTCTTTTTCATCTCTAAATGTCCTTAAAATTTTTTTTAAAACAAATTGTTTCTCTTCAAAATCCATATAATCTATGTCTCTGAGATCTTGTTACATAAGAGTTTCCTACCTACTTGATGAATGCACCATTTATTCAATAATGCCTTCCAAACAGGGGTCTCCTAATTGATTATTATCTGTAACAAATTATCTTTTATCTATCATAAGATATCCACCTCCTTCCCAACATGTAACAATTCAAAGGACATCCCTTTTAACTAAGTGCAAGTCAAGTTATATTCTAATGCTTCATTATTTTATTGTCTGCATGCCATGATTAAGGTCAGGCCTTCAATGCCCTCTCCCTCCCATCCATCTCAACCACCATCCCCACTCTCAACACCGCTCCTATATCTTATATTGTATTACCAGTTTATAGCTGCTACACCTTCATATTATGATATTTACATTTCTGTATTACACTGTTACACCTTCATATTATGATATTTACATTTCTGTATTACACTGTTACACCTTCATATTATGTCAGTTACATCTCTTTATTACACTGCTACACCTTCATATTATGACAGTTATACCTCTGTAATACACTGCTACACCTTCATATTATGACAGCTACACTACACTGGATTACACTACTACACCTTCATATAATGTCAGATACACCTCTGTAATACACTGCTACACCTTCATATTATGTCAGATATACCTCTGTAATACACTGCTACACCTTCATATTATGTCAGCTACACCTCTGTAATACACTGCTACACCTTCATATTATGTCAGCTACACCTCTGTAATACACTGCTACACCTTCATATTATGTCAGCTACACCTCTGTAATACACTGCTACACCTTCATATTATGTCAGATACACCTCTGTATTACACAGCTACACCTTCATATTATGTCAGATACACCTCTGTATTACACTGCTACACCTTCATATTATGACAGCTACACCTCTGTAATACACTGCTACACCTTCATATTATGTCAGATACACCTCTGTCATACACTGCTACACCTTCATATTATGTCAGATTTACCTCTGTAATACACCGCTACACCTTCATATTATGTCAGATACACATCTGTATTACACTGCTACACCTTCATATTATGTCAGATACACATCTCTATTACACTGCTACACCTTCATATTATGGCAGATACACCTCTGTATTACACTGCTACACCTTCATATTATGACAGCTACACCTCTGTAATACACTGCTACACCTTCATATTATGTCAGATATACCTCTGTAATACACCGCTACACCTTCATATTATGTCAGATACACATCTGTATTACACTGCTACACCTTCATATTATGTCAGATACACCTCTGTATTACACTGCTACACCTTCATATTATGTCAGATATACCTCTGTAATACACCGCTACACTTTCATATTATGTCAGATACACATCTGTATTACACTGCTACACCTTCATATTATGGCAGATACGCCTCTGTAATACACCGCTACACCTTCATATTATGTCAGATACACATCTGTATTACACTGCTACACCTTCATATTATGTCAGCTACACCTCTGTATTACACTGCTACACCTTCATATTATGTCAGATATACCTCTGTAATACACCGCTACACCTTCATATTATGTCAGATACACATCTGTATTACACTGCTACACCTTCATATTATGGCAGATACGCCCCTGTATATCTTCCTATTATGTACACTAGTGTTTCAAACATAGAGTAAAATATGTCATGTACAATACATAGGATTCCTCCTGAGGGCAAACTCCTCTATTTTATTGATCACCATCACATATAAAAAATATGTCTTCTCCTAAACATTACCAGAAATCTGAAGTAGCAGTCGGTTACCATGGAAACACCTCACTATTATCATTGACATAAAATTTATTGAAGCAGATTCATTTAGATATTTTTGAAGTCAGCTCTTCATCACAAATACAGTGTTTTGATTTACTATCTGTTCACTTTTTATCACAGCTATACATTGACAGAGGTTTTTTGACCCGACTTTCAAGCAGTAATTGATTTTTGAATTAACTTACCATAAACCCACGGTACCAGTCTTTTATTTCTGCTTTTGAGAATTTCGTATTGTTTACCAAGAACTCTAGGTCCTCCTTGGGTAGCTTCTTGCTTGATGATTTGTTTCCCATTGTTGTTTTATGCTGCAAAATAAAAAGAAAGGTGTTAACATATGTCATTTACTGAAAAGAAGACAATGCACATTGTCTATCACAAGGAAGTAAATTCTTAGACAATGGTGTAAAAAATCACTTCAGAATCCAATACACAAATTGGACGAGTTGGTTGAGTGGGGATCAGTTACTTATCTATTTATAGCAATAGTTACCTCATTCTATATCTAAATTATGGGGGATACACAATGATATTCTATTATTAGTAACAGTGACCTATCTTTCACAATATTTGTAACCCCAAATTCTATAAACAGAAACAGTGACCTATTTAATGTGTGCATGGTAGATTTACATGGACAATTTATTAATAATAACAATGCCATTTTTTCTGGGTTACGTGATTACTTCATTAATTCAAATTTATGGTACATCTTTTTAAAATAAAATTGTATGTTTTTTTCTTTTTTCTTTTTACATGTGACTTTAAATTTCATGACTTTCTTCTTCTAAATTGCAATAACAGAAGATAACATACATATCATGGTAAAGAATGTCTACACAATGGTACCACCAACTTCTAACTTTTAAACATTTATTGATCTGACAGAATGCAAAGTTTATACTGCAATATATATCTATGTGATGGTAGCATGTTGTCTGGTAGTTTTGAAGTCTCAGATGCATGCAGCGCATGTACAGCCATACATTAAGTGATAGTTGATTTTAACCAGTTTGACAGCCCATGTTTATGGCTTTACAATAGAACTCGCTACTTTCCTTCCCCAATAAGTCTGCTCACAAAGTCTACCATTATCACTTGTGTGTTTATTCAGTGACTGAATATTCTTTTACAGGCCCACTACCTTTCAGAAGTGGCTTTTAATTTTTAAAATGTAAATGTAAAATTAGATTGATAATTTCGTTGAGCTTACAGCTTACTGTTAATACTACACTTATCATCACCTTCTGAATGAGTGTATCATTGTACTATACGATTGATAACACAAAAGCTAACAATATAATTTGCATCTTATTCTGAGACCTTTATTTATAATAATTAGACAAAAAAGCAACAAGGCAATGCTTTCCTATTTCCATGAAGCCCATCACACACACTGACGGAGAATCTGACACACAGTATTACCAATGGGACATGCTTTAAATAGTGGTCCAAATCAATACTGGCCATCTGGATAGACTAATGGTAAATACAACTGTATTTAGTGACTTATAAACAACAGTCTGGATAGACTAATGGTAAGTACAACTGTATAGTGACTTATAAACAACAGTCTGGATAGACTAATGGTAAATACAACTGTATTTAGTGACTTATAAACAACAGTCTGGATAGACTAATGGTAAATACAACTGTATTTAGTGACTTATAAACAACAGTCTGGATAGACTAATGGTAAGTACAACTGTTTATTTGAGTGACTTATAAACAACAGTCTGGATAGACTAATGGTAAATACAACTGTATTTAGTGACTTATAAACAACAGTCTGGATAGACTAATGGTAAATACAACTGTATTTAGTGACTTATAAACAACAGTCTGGATAGACTAATGGTAAATACAACTGTAATTAGTGACTTATAAACAACAGTCTGGATAGACTAATGGTAAGTACAACTGTATTTAGTGACTTATAAACAACAGTCTGGATAGACTAATGGTAAATACAACTGTATTTAGTGACTTATAAACAACAGTCTGGATAGACTAATGGTAAGTACAACTGTATTTAGTGACTGACAAACAACAGTCTGGATAGACTAATGGTAAATACAACTGTATTTAGTGACTGACAAACAACAGCCTTGATAGACTAATGGTAAATACAACTGTATTTAGTGACTTATAAACAACAGTCTGGATAGACTAATGGTAAATACAACTGTATTTAGTGACTTATAAACAACAGTCTGGATAGACTAATGGTAAATACAACTGTATTTAGTGACTTATAAACAACAGTCTGGATAGACTAATGGTAAGTACAACTGTATTTAGTGACTTATAAACAACAGTCTGGATAGACTAATGGTAAATACAACTGTATTTAGTGACTTATAAACAACAGTCTGGATAGACTAATGGTAAGTACAACTGTATTTAGTGACTTATAAACAACAGTCTGGATAGACTTATGGTAAATACAACTGTATTTAGTGACTGACAAACAACAGCCTTGATAGACTAATGGTAAATACAACTGTATAGTGACTTATAAACAACAGTCTGGATAGACTAATGGTAAATACAACTGTATTTAGTGACTTATAAACAACAGTCTGGATAGACTAATGGTAAATACAACTGTATTTAGTGACTTATAAACAACAGTCTGGATAGACTAATGGTAAGTACAACTGTAATTAGTGACTTATAAACAACAGTCTGGATAGACTAATGGTAAATACAACTGTATTTAGTGACTTATAAACAACAGTCTGGATAGACTAATGGTAAATACAACTGTATTTAGTGACTTATAAACAACAGTCTGGATAGACTAATGGTAAATACAACTGTAATTAGTGACTTATAAACAACAGTCTGGATAGACTAATGGTAAATACAACTGTATTTAGTGACTGACAAACAACAGTATGGATAGACTAATGGTAAATACAACTGTATTTAGTGACTGACAAACAACAGCCTTGATAGACTAATGGTAAATACAACTGTATAGTGACTTATAAACAACAGTCTGGATAGACTAATGGTAAATACAACTGTATTTAGTGACTTATAAACAATAGCACATCCACTGTAGTATATATATAGTAATATATAGTAAAGACATTAGCAGAACTACATAATATGTAACTCAGTATGCTACCCAAGCGTTAGATTAAGGGAACTGAATAATACAGGGGTTACGAGATCCAAAAACAACGTGGGTAAAGTACAATTTACCATCGATTAGTCCCACCATTCAGTGACGTGACGTCATAATCACCGGAAGGTGGGTCTAAGCGACGCTTTACCCACATCATTTTGAAATCTCGAAACCCCTGTATTAGGGACTCTTATGGGACAGGGATTAAGCTGGTTAAGTTAGGGGATGTATGTGGGAAACACATGCATCTCCCCTTACTGGGGTAAAGGGATGAGGGGAAGCTAGTGAGGAATATGTTGGCAATGTGGGAAAAGATAAAGCAGGGACACATTTGGGAAAGAATGAAGAGAGGACTCAAATATGTTGAAATAAGGATGGAAAACATATGTGGGAAATAGATAAAGGGACACATGTTGGAAATTAGGATTAGGGAACACATGGGAAGAAAGATAAGAGAACATGTGGGAAATGAAAGATAAGAGAACATGTGGGAAATGAGCATAAGGGGACATGTACATATAGGATATTAGGATGTGGGGAAATGTTGGGGACATTAATGTGAGAAGACTTAAGATTCAGGTTACAAGTGTAGGTACTGGAAATGAAAGAGAAGATGTGGTATTCAGGAAGAAGGAAGACATGTTGAAATTGAAAATTGATGAAATATGTTTGGTGGTCGAGGTTAGGAGACAAAAGTGGAGTTAAGAGGCAGTCAAATATCAACTAAGGAAATATTACAATTATTGGTGAAGTCCTTTGACATGTATTAGAACTGCATGCTGATTATTTATATTATCCACTGACTACATAAGATAGTCTCTCGACCAGATGTCACTCTAAATGTTTATATAGAAGACGACATTCTTCAGTAATTGTTCCATCAATTCACTCCTGTCTGGTTTCCTTGACTCATATCTCCATTGCATTTATGAACTAAATCAATCCGACTTAATAGATCGTCATTGTTTCACCACAATTTTATTATAGTTTATTAACTTGATCTTCATTACATAGTGTAATCGAGTTAGCAATACACACAATTATGACTCAACTTTTACTTCAGAAACCTTGCACTTATTTAGTTTTCCATATAGTAAAACTCATGTATAAAACAGTACAGCCACTTAAAGCCCCTTAGTATAAATTAACTTCCGAATAAAGACCCAAAATATTTTAATGAGATACTATACATAGTCTAAACCATCAGCTGGCCTTGAATGAGATAGTGACCTTAATTTGATGTCATTGTATATAAGCTGCGACACAGAATCAGCCATAAAACTCTAGCTGTAGCTGTGTAGGTAATGTGATATAAGAATCTCCAATCTGTGAACGCCTTGCACGCAAGTTAACTAGGAATACATTCCAGCCTACCTGTATATTCATAAATGTGGGTACCAAAATTCCTCTCCACTGATGCACATTCTTACCTGCCCACAGGTATTTCTGCTTAACCTGTATACAACCCCTTACATCTGAACAAAGATATTTAAAACTACTTTTGCACATTTTGCCCCCCACACAAATATACCACCTATTCACTTTCTCACTTGTACAATTAAAGCAGTCTTATTTCTTTCAAATGTACCATTTCTATACCTGCATAAAAATTCTTGTACCACACCTAAATATTCTTTCCTGCAACAGAAAATTCTATTCCACCTGTAAAGATACTTTCCAACTCAATATACCTCCACACAAATATTCTTGTCTCGTAGGCTAATTTTTATTTACCTGTACGCAAAGTATTCTTGCCAGTCATACATTCATTTTTACATGTAAATAAATTTTCTTGCATTTACATGCACACAAATATTTTGCATTACCAGCAAATGTTCTTACATGCAAACAAATATTTTAACTCAACTGTTTACATCCTCTGATATAAAAAAAAATTTGTCTCACCTGAACACAATCCAACTAGCTAATACATAAAGCTAATTTGAACGACATTGAATAATTTCCTTTTCCTTTTTTGTGAAAGGATAATTCCATCACATAATTTTTTTATCAGCAGTATTAAATCTGAACTAATGTTTAAATGTTGACGGTATTTTTACCTGTAGCTAGTGTATCAGATCGTAATTAGGACCACTTCCCTCTGTAAGATCCGTACCTATCATTAACATATCAATTATTTATACAATAGGAACAGTGGTCTCATATCTTTATCATCTATACTGTCATTACTTCTCATACAGCTTAATTACCGCTGTATATAATTGATTTTTAACATTGTAAAGATATATACACAGCGACACACAGCCATGCAGTATACCAGGCCAGACTCCTATACACATTAATAACGCTACAGATCCTGTCGGATATGTATGTAGCACATTCTGCGGACTGACAGCTGAACTTGTTGCAGATATGTATATTCTATGTAAGAACTTATGTTTATTCCTATCAATATGTAATACAATACCTTCTGTCTGGAGAAATATCCGTAAAAATCCTAGAAATTACTGACTGATTGATGAACACAACTTATACATAGATCTTTAAACTCCAGAATGTAGTGTGACTAGAGTCCTACAGCTCCATGTGGTATTCTGTGATGATACTGTCACTGTGTGGGGCTCCTCACTCTACCTGGCTAGTTAACAAAGCATGCCTGACCGCACAACTACTCAGCTAACCCTAACAGGCTCACACCTTAGGGCCCCTAAATTACTTACACCTAAGGGGCTCAGTAGTAGCCTTACACCTTAGAGGCCCTAACAGACTTACACCTTGGGGGCCCTAACAGACTTACACCTTAGGGACCCTAACAGACTTACACCTTGGGAGCCCTAACAGACTTACACCTTAGGGGCCCTAACAGGCTTACACCTTGGGAGCCCTAACAGACTTACACCTTAGGGGCCCTAACAGACTTACACCTTAGGGGCCCTAACAGACTTACACCTTAGGAGCCCTAACAGACTTACACCTTAGGGGCCCTAACAGACTTACATCTTTGGAGCCCTAACAGACTTACATCTTAGGGGCCCTAACAGACTTACATCTTAGGGGCACTAACAGACTTACACATTAGGGGCACTAACAGACTTACACCTTAGGGGCACTAACAGACTTACACCTTAGGGGCCCTAACAGACTTACACCTTAGGGGCACTAACAGACTTACACATTAGGGGCACTAACAGACTTACACCTTAGGGGCACTAACAGACTTACACCTTAGGGGCACTAACAGACTTACACCTTAGGGGCACTAACAGACTTACACCTTAGGGGCACTAACAGACTTACATCTTAGGGCCCTAACAGACTTAGACCTTAGGGGCCCTAACAGACTTACACCTTAGAAGCCCAGTAAAGACTTACACCTTAGTAGCCCTAACAGACTTACACCTTAGGGGCCCTAACAGACTTACACCTTAGGGGCCCTAACAGGCTTACACCTTTGGGCCCACTAACAGACTTACACCTTAAGGGCCCTAACAGACTTACACCTTAGGGGCCCTAACAGACTTACATCTTAGGGGCACTAACAGACTTACATCTTAGGGGCACTAACAGACTTACATCTTAGGGGCCTAACAGAGACTTACACCTTAGGGGCCCTAACAGACTTACACCTTAGGGGCACTAACAGACTTACATCTTAGGGGCACTAACAGACTTACATCTTAGGGGCCCTAACAGACTTACACCTTAGGGGCCCTAACAGACTTACACCTTAGGGGCCCTAACAGACTTACACCTTAGGGGCACTAACAGACTTACATCTTAGGGGCACTAACAGACTTACATCTTAGGGGCACTAACAGACTTACATCTTAGGGGCCCTAACAGACTTACATCTTAAGGGCACTAACAGATTTACATCTTAGGGGCCCTAACAGACTTACACCTTAAGGGCCCTAACAGACTTACACCTTGGGGGCCCTAACAAACTTACACCTTAAGGGCCCTAACAGACTTACACCTTAGGGGCCCTACCAGACTTACACCTTGGGGGCCCTACCAGACTTACACCTTGGGGGCCCTAACAGGCTCAAACCTTAGGGACACTAACAGACTTAGACCTTAAGGGCCCTAACAGACTTACACCTTTGGGGCCCTAACAGACTTACACTTTGGGGGCCCTAATAGACTTTCACCTTGGGGGCCCAAACAGGCTCAAACCTTAGGGGCCCTAATAAAAAGACACATTAGAAGCCCTAATATACATTCATAGAGGAGTTCTTATTAAACTTCACACAGGGAGCTCTATGAAATTGGCATATAAAGACAACAATCTAGAGGCTATATAGTGCAACATTTGGCAACTGTCTAAACTAGGGCTATAAGAGTTCTTGTGCGAATAAATGATGGAAATATCTTACATATGCATGCCTTATCTGGGGTACAATCATTTATGGTCCCTTGTGACATGCCTTACAATACTTTTGTTATAAAGTCACCTCACATTGCAGACTTTCATATTACTTGAGTTAGAACAAGTTATCATCATAGACCCAGAAACACACAGATAGCAACATACAGACTTTTTATGGCACAATTTTCACATTATTTTACATAAAAGAAATGGGAAAAAAACAACAACAACAACATAGCTATATTAATGAATCTCGCACCTTAATAACAAATGATACCAGTTATATAGCAGGTTAATTATTTTTAGAGTTATGGAATGAAAAAAAATAATAATACAAACATAGGTATGTAAATGAATCTCGCACCTTAATCACAAACGATACCAGTTATATAGCAGGTTAATTATTTTTAGAGTTATGGAATGAAAAAAAATAATAATACAAACATAGGTTATAATGAATCAGGGTAATTATTTTTTAGTGTTATGGAATGAAAAAAAATAATAATACAAACATAGGTATGTAAATGAAGCTCGCACCTTAATAACAAATGATACCAGTAATATAGCAGGGTAATTATTTTTAGTGTTATGGAATGAAAAAAAATAATAATAAAAACATAGGTATGTAAATGAATCTTGCACCTTAATAACAAATGATACCAGTAATATAGCAGGGTAATTATTTTTACTTGAGAACTGACTTCTGTCTGAAGAGAACAACTGCCTGTTTTGTTCACCGTTAACTGCAGTAAATACAGCATTTTGGCTAAAAATCAGAGATTTCAAATTTCAAAATATGGCCCTCCATGGCAACAAATTTCTTCAAAAATGGCACCAATGTGTCCAGTATTCTTCCAAACATCTTTAAACCAATTTTAACTGAAATTGGAAAAGCAGGTTTTGAGAGTTTTTCTTCTTTAGGGGCCACAGCATTTAAAATCATACCATAGTGACTCAGAAAATCCTTTTAAAGATATATATCTTTAATCAGACAACATTGAAATTTTGATCCTTTTAGGGGCCATTGTGGATGGGCATGTTGAAGACCTGTTTAAAACTAGGACCATTTTCAGACCCTCATATATGTAATCAATGATTTTGTGTATGATCTGATGTAAAACCAATGTCAGTGCCTAGCTGTAAGTATAGAGTCATAGAGGTGACATATACTATAGCAGGAAAACTTAAATTCACGAATGCTGTCTATTGATCCAGAAAAAAGCAGAGCAGAAACAACCTCTGAAACATTTAATGGACCGTTACAGGAAACACGGAGAGAAAGCTGCTCCAGGCTTAAGTTCCGTCTCTGCTAACCTGCATGGAGACGAGGTAAAACTCCATTCAGAAATCTAAAATTCTAAGCGCTTTTTTTATTTCAATTGAATAAATCTTATTGAAAACCAAATATATGCAAATTGGAAGTTAACTGTTATTTGTAATTCCTTGAATTTCCATTTTCCAAAGTGAGGCCACCGGCACCGGTTTGACACGAGATCACATGTGTGTGAATTTATCCTACTCCTGAAGCCTAGTTAATATCTCTGTATATAGTGTAATTGGTAGGCTACCTACCAGAAAGGCGTGTTTCCATTGATTTTAACTATTTTGTGTGTATATATAGGGAAGGATAATCAAGATTTATCAGATAGCCCCAAAGAGTTTTCCCCTAATGTCAAATTAACCTTATTTAGCTTAAAAAATGATTCTGATGCATGATCAATTAGGTCTTCTGGTAGTCATTTTTTAAAACATAGATAATGTCATTTCAGGCTATGCTAGATTTGGTTCGTTAAATAAAGTTGGATTTCACTGAGCCAAAAAAAAAAAAAAAAAAAAAAATCTATCTTCATCTAATATTAGATAACTGCCTTTTCAAATTTCAAACTCAGCAACCCCAGAAAGCTAGCTATATAGTAATAGAATGGCCAAGGGTAACTTAACAGCTTAGATATTGAATGGTCAGTTGTACATTATACATATCTATTTGTTTGGACCTTCTTCTCCTTGCAACATTTCATATCCAACTATACTAAAGCTATCAAGATGGTACCAGCAAAAATGGCATTTTTTACACAGAATACATTGGAAACTCCACATTTAGGCTTTAGTGACCCTGGCCTTTGAAATACCAAATTCTACCATGTTCATTAGGCATTACTAAATAATGCTTAAGAACTCTATGTACCCATGGCCACCAACACTCACTTTTTATATATAGCAACAACACCAAAAATCAATTGTATGTGGGTATTGTACAGGGAACCTCATGCATGCCAATCCATTGTTTCCACGCCAACCAACTCTGTTTTAACCTCATGAATAACGCTGAAAATTATTTGTATTCTCCGATCATGGTAAAACATCAACATGTCTTCATAGAAAGTGGAGATATAAAATGGTCTTATAAAACTATCGTTTTGAGAAAGCAAATTGTAGTTTTAAATCTATCGTTTTGTGTTTCTCAATCACAATAAACATCGCCATGAAAGCACGGCCTTTTACCTTTTAGCACACTAGTGCCACCCTCTGGGGAGTTTGGGTGTAGCTTTGCTGTGAGAGCACTGACAATGAGGCCTCATGAGAAACTTCATGTGATAATTTCTAAACCTAATAATCGACCTCTTCGGAGATACCCACAGGAGTTAACATTAACTATCTTATACACCATACAATGAACGCTACAGAATAAATTTCAAAGACTCTTTAATGTTTGTTTCGCATTTTTCCATGCAGCTCTTTTTCAGTGTAAATTTGTTAACAGATCAGAGAAAGTGTTTTAATAGACGTTTTCCTTTTAAACCTTGAACAATCTTAATCTAAAGTATTCACAATACATTTTATTATCTTTTCACCTTTCTATTTCATTTGACACATTTCGATGCAATTTTTTTTTTTTTTGCATGTGCTTGTATGGTAGTTTTGTTTTGGTAAAAACAACTTCAGTGACAAATAGAGCATTCCCACCAATTCTCCACCAAATGTATCCTTTACTAAACAGCGACTCTAGAAGATAGAGATATTTGGCTAAATCATTCAAGCAAGCAAAAATATCAAATATCATATTAGAAATAATATAACAGGGCAAAAATCAGACCTAAAGACTCGTTTGGCTGTTTTAAACAAATTGTTTTTGCTATAAATCAGTGACTATAAGAACATGTCACCTTTTGCTAAAGTCTCCTGTATCTTAAACAAGTTTAATATTATGCAGAAGTGCATATAACCATGGAAACTGTAACTTTGTCAATATAAAAAGTTGTTTGCTTCGTACAAACTGATACGGTTATAGAGTATTAAATATGATTTTATTCAGGGTCATCTGACAATTTTTTTTGGCTAAATTGTTGTTTAACAGCATTTGTTCAAGTGACCATGACGATTATGAAAGGGCGCCTAGCATGTTTGAAAGGATTTATCTACGTCAATGGCCAACATAGAAGATGGCTGTGACGTCATTGGAGTATCAAGTTGCCCTGGACAACAATAGAGGGGTGCAAAGTTAAAACTGAATCAGCATTTATATATAATTTTAGTGAAGTGGGGGGATCCAGTGTCTATATATGGAAAGTCAACCAAGGTTTAATTTATCACTTCTTGAAGCTTACAGAGTCATATGTGTAAATAGGCTACGGCAAGTATTCTACGCCTCATTATCATGACATCGTCACGACATCATCAGTCAGTGTACACAGATTCTTCATGAATAACAATCTTAATATTATAAATATATATTACTAGTAAAAAGGGAAAGGGAAGCATGGAACATATGATTCAACTAGTGCACAATTGCAGCTGTACAATGGATGACAACACATCACTCTACTGAATCCTTTAATAGACTGGTAAAAGCCTTTTCTCAGATAACAACAATATCATTAGATCATCTAAAAGCATTCTACAGCTTACGTTTTAAAATTAATCCTAACACACATTTAGGCTTTAAGCTTTGATTACGAGCGTTTTTTGTGCACTTTATACGGATGAATTCATATCTAAATTACTTCAACGGTACATGATACAGAGGCAGTTGACCAACTTTTTTAAGCTATTAAAGTGTTGTGACACATCACCAACCTCTTGGTCATGTGGTACTGACTGTTGGTTGGTGGTTTGTCTCTGTGTACTCCAGCTTTCTTTCAACTCCTACATACCTGACACATTCTTAAATGACCCTGGATGTTAACTCAAAGGATGTGAAACAAATACACAAACATATATAGACTTTCACTGCCTTATTTGTTATCAAGAAAATTGTTGAAAGGTTACTCTTTGTTAAAAGCACACCTATAAAAAGAAAACCTTTATTGCCAAAGACAGCTGGAGTACCAGTTTCATTATGATGTCGACACCTTCATTAAAAGGGCAACGTAATTATACCGCTATATGTACTCTTCTGAATTTTCCATAACAAGACCGAGTACCGTCTCATCTGACGGTTGATACAAAAAGTACAGTCTTCATTTCCATAGTGATTCATGACTTTGCAATAAGATTGTTTTCTTTCTCATTAAAAATAACTTAACAAATACGGCTTTTGCAAGTTTAATAAAGCAGAAATAATTATGATTGTTTAAATGAAGGGTATTCAAATACGATAACAAAAGCTATGAACTCTCTGAAATACAAATGCCCCGTCAACAGATTTCTCAATAAAACTATAAAACACACATAGGAAGGAAGCCATTATTGGAGGTAGTGCAGAAATCTGAAGCTGATCATACACTATTTTTGGAGATGGCTAATATAGGCTTTGCCTGTTGCCAAATCTATTTGCATATTTTTTTGCAATAAAATTTGTTGAAATGAAATGAAAGCTGATCAAATAATGATCCACATCAGTCTCCAAAAACATAATGATCCACATCAGTCTCCAAAAACATCAACAATGTCAGCCTGAAAAACAGTTTTAAGCAAAAGAAGCAATTTACCAACTTTGAAGCAATATCGAAGCATGAAGCAATCATTCTTGATTTAAAATAACGTTCAGCTCAAAGCCATACTGGAATTCCATAACATCTTTTTGTCTATACTGATTATAGGTTTGAAATTCAGAATAAAAAGGTCACATGGATTAGTCCAAGCACAATGTGTACAGCTGCCACCCAACAGCATGTGTAGGACTGCACCGAGTGAACTCGTGGAGACCTTCAATCAACTCCACCATTTGGCAATAATTCAAACACTGCTGACAGATCTCCGAGCAAAATGCTGAAATTTAATTGTGTGTATTGTATCACATGGAGACTCTATACGCAGGAACATTCACTCTTATGAGCATTTTATTGCATACACACAGTAATACATAGAGAATATGTGTTAACGCATAATCAGACAGTATTAGGTTCAAAGAGGCCACCATCAGGCTTCTACTGACAACAAGAGGCCACTATCAGGCTTCTACCGACAACAAGAGGCCACTATCAGGCTTCTACCGACAACAAGAGGCCACTATCAGGCTTCTACCGACAACAAGAGGCCACCATCAGGCTTCTACCGACAACAAGAGGCCACCATCAGGCTTCTACCGACAACAAGAGGCCACTATCAGGCTTCTACCGACAACAAGAGGCCACTATCAGGCTTCTACCGACAACAAGAGGCCACCATCAGGCTTCTACTGACAACAAGAGGCCACTATCAGGCTTCTACCGACAACAAGAGGCCACCATCAGGCTTCTACTGACAACAAGAGGCCACTATCAGGCTTCTACCGACAACAAGAGGCCACTATCAGGCTTCTACCGACAACAAGAGGCCACCATCAGGCTTCTACTGACAACAAGAGGCCACCATCAGGCTTCTACCGACAACAAGAGGCCACCATCAGGCTTCTACCGACAACAAGAGGCCACCATCAGGCTTCTACCGACAACAAGAGGCCACCAACAGGCTGTTATAAATGGGAGGCCACCAACAGGCTGTTATAAATGGGAGGCCACCAACAGGCTGTTATAAATGGGAGGCCAACAACAGGCTGTTATAAATGGGAGGCCAACAACAGGCTGTTACAAACAGCGGGAGACAAACAACAGGAGACCAACAGGATGGCACAAACAACAGGCTGTACCAAACAGCAGGAGGCAAACAACAGGCTGTTACAAACAGCAGGAGGCCAACAACAGACTGTTAAATATGGTAGGCCAACAACAGGCTGTTAAAAACACCAGGAGGCCAACAACAGGCTGTTACAAACAGCATGAGGCAAACAAAAGGCTATCGACAGCAGATAGTCTCCAAGAACAGGGCACCATCAACAAACAGGCTACAGTCAACATGGCGCCACGTACCATTAATGGAAGTAGGCTACAGTCATAACAGGTCAGGCCATAGTCAGAACAGAACACCAACAAGAGGCCGTCATCAATAGAAGGTCACAGTCAGAACAGTTCAGGTCATTATCAGAACAGGTCACCAACAAGAGGCCACCATCAATAGAAGTAGGCCACAGTCGGAACAGGTCAGGTCACTGTCAGAACAGGTCACCAACAAGAGGTCACCATCAATAGAAGGTCACAGTCAGAACAGGTCAGGTCACTATCAGAACAGCTCACCAACAAGAGGTCACCATCAATAGAAGTAGGACACAGTCAGAACAGGTCAGGCCACAGTCAGAAAAGAACACAAACAAGAGGCCATCATCAATAGAAGGTCACAGTCAGAACAGGTCAGGTCATTATCAGAACAGGTCACCAACAAGAGGCCACCATCAATAGAAGTAGGCCACAGTCGGAACAGGTCAGGTCACTGTCAGAACAGGTCACCAACAAGAGGTCACCATCAATAGAAGGTCACAGTCAGAACAGGTCAGGTCACTATCAGAACAGCTCACCAACAAGAGGTCACCATCAATAGAAGGTCACAGTCAGAACAGGTCAGGCCACAGTCAGAAAAGAACACAAACAAGAGGCCATCATCAATAGAAGGTCACAGTCAGAACAGGTCAGGTCATTATCAGAACAGGTCACCAACAAGAGGTCACCATCAATAGAAGGTCACAGTCAGAACAGGTCAGGTCACTGTCAGAACAGAACACCAACAAGAGGCCACCATCAATAGAAGGTCACAGTCAGAACAGGTCACCAACAAGAGGCCACCATCAATAGAAGGTCACAGTCAGAACAGGTCACCAACAAGAGGCCACCATCAATAGAAAGTCACAGTCAGAACAGGTCAGGTCACTGTCAGAACAGAACACCAACAAGAGGTCACCATCAATAGAAGTAGGACACAGTCAGAACAGGTCAGGTCACAGTCAGAACAGGTCAGGTCACAGTCAGAACAGGTCAGGTCACAGTCAGAACAGAACACCATTAAGAGGCCACCATCAATAGAAAGTCACAGTCAGAACAGGTCAGGCCAGAGTCAGAACAGAACACCAACAAGAGGCCATCATCAATAGAAGGTCACAGTCAGAACAGGTCAGGTCACAGTCAGACCAGGTCAGGTCACAGTTAGAACAGAAAACCAACAAGAGGCCATCATCAATAGAAGGACACAGTCAGAACAGGTCAGGACACAGTCAGACCAGGTCAGGTCACAGTCAGAACAGAACACCAACAAGAGGCCATCATCAATAGAAGGTCACAGTCAGAACAGGTCAGGTCACAGTCAGAACAGGTCAGGTCTCAGTCAGAACAGGTCAGGTCACAGTCAGAACAGGTCATGTCACAGTCAGAACAGGTCAGGTCACAGTCAGAACAGGTCCAACCACAGTCAGAACAGGTCAGGTCACAGTCAGAACAGGTCAGGTCACAGTCAGAACAGGTCAGGTCACAGTCAGAACAGAACACCAACAAGAGGCCATCATCAATAGAAGGTCACAGTCAGAACAGGTCAGGTCACAGTCAGAACAGGTCAGGTCACAGTCAGAACAGGTCAGGTCACAGTCAGAACAGGTCAGGTCACAGTCAGAACAGGTCAGGTCACAGTCAGAACAGAACACCAACAAGAGGCCATCATCAATAGAAGGTCACAGTCAGAACAGGTCAGGTCACAGTCAGAACAGGTCAGGTCACAGTCAGAACAGAACACCAACAAGAGGCCATCATCAATAGAAGGTCACAGTCAGAACAGGTCAGGTCACAGTCAGAACAGGTCAGGTCACAGTCAGAACAGGTCAGGTCACAGTTAGAACAGAACACCAACAAGAGGCCATCATCAATAGAAGGTCACAGTCAGACCAGTTCAGGTCACAGTCAGAACAGGTCAGGTCACAGTCAGGACAGAACACCAACAAGAGGCCATCATCAATAGAAGGTCACAGTCAGAACAGGTCAGGACACAGTCAGAACAGGTCACCAACAAGAGACCATCATCAATAGAAGGTCACAGTCAGAACAGGTCAGGACACAGTCAGACCAGGTCAGGTCACAGTCAGAACAGGTCAGGTCACAGTTAGAACAGAACACCAACAAGAGGCCATCATCAATAGAAGGTCACAGTCAGACCAGGTCAGGTCACAGTCAGAACAGGTCAGGTCACAGTCAGACCAGGTCAGGTCACAGTCAGAACAGGTCAGGACACAGTCAGACCAGGTCAGGTCACAGTCAGACCAGGTCAGGTCACAGTCAGACCAGGTCAGGTCACAGTCAGAACAGAACACCAACAAGAGGCCATCATCAATAGAAGGTCACAGTCAGAACAGAACACCAACAAGAGGCCACCATCAATAGAAGGTCACAGTCAGAACAGGTCAGGTCACAGTCAGACCAGGTCAGGTCACTATCAGAACAGGTCAGGTCACAGTCAGAACAGGTCAGGTCACAGTCAGACCAGGTCAGGTCACAGTCAGAACAGGTCAGGTCACAGTCAGAACAGGTCAGGTCACAGTCAGAACAGGTCAGGTCACAGTCAGAACAGGTCAGGTCACAGTCAGAACAGGTCAGGTCACAGTCAGAACAGGTCAGGTCACAGTCAGAACAGGTCAGGTCACAGTCAGAACAGGTCAGGTCACAGTCAGAACAGAACACCAACAAGAGGCCATCATCAATAGAAGGTCACAGTCAGACCAGGTCAGGTCACAGTCAGAACAGGTCAGGTCACAGTCAGAACAGGTCAGGTCACAGTCAGAACAGGTCAGGTCACAGTCAGGACAGAACACCAACAAGAGGCCATCATCAATAGAAGGTCACAGTCAGAACAGGTCAGGTCACAGTCAGACCAGGTCAGGTCACAGTCAGAACAGGTCAGGTCACAGTCAGAACAGAACACCAACAAGAGGCCATCATCAATAGAAGGTCACAGTCAGAACAACAGGTCAGGTCACAGTCAGACCAGGTCAGGTCACAGTCAGAACAGGTCAGGTCACAGGTCAGGTCACAGTCAGAACAGAACACCAACAGGAGGTCACCATCAATAGTCACAGCAGTCAAGAACAGTCAGGTCACAGTCAGAATAGAACACCAACAAGAGGCCACCATCAATAGAAGCACCAGTCAGAACAGGTCAGGTCACAGTCAGTACAGTACACCAACAAGAGGTCACTCATCATCAGGTCAGAAGGTCACAGTCAGAACAGGTCAGGGTCACAGTCAGAACAGGTCAGGTCACAGTCAGAACAGGTCAGGTCACAGTCAGAACTAGAACACACCAACAAGAGGCCCCATCAATAGAAGGTCAGACAGTCAGAACAGGTCAGGTCACTAGTCAGAACAGGTCAGGTCACAGTCAGAACAGGTCAGGTCACAGTCAGATATCAGTACATCACCAGTGGTCACTCATTAGAACTCATCAGAACAGGTCAGGTCATCAATCAGACAGGTCAGGTCACAGTCAGAACAGAGTCACAACCATACAAGAAGGTCACATCAATAGAAGGTCACAGTCAGAACAGGTCAGGTCAACATTATCAGACAGGTCAGGTCACAGTCAGACCAACAGGTCACAGTCAGAACAGAACACCAACAAGAGGTCACCATCAATAGAAGGTCACAGTCAGAACAAGGTAGGTCAGGTCACAGTCAGAACAGGTCAGGTCACAGTCAGAACCAGACACCAACAATGAGGCCACCATCAATAGAAGGTCACAGTCAGGAACAGGTCAGGTCACAGTCTCAGACCTGGTCAGGTCACTGTCAGAACAGGTCAAGGTCACAGTTAACAACGAGGTCAGTCACGTATCAATAGGTCAGGTCACAGTCAGAACAGGTCAGGTCACAGTCAAAACAGAACACCAAACAACAGGTCAGGTCAGAAGGTACAGTCAGAACAGGTCAGGTCACAAGTCAGACAAGGTAGGTCACTGTCATAACTAGGTACACACAACACAGTCAGAACAGGTCCATAGGTCACATCCTATATTTCTACATGTCAAGAGTCACCATCAGTAGAACAGGTCCACAGTCAGAAACAGGTCAGGTCACAGTATCAGTAAAGGTCAACAGTCAGAACAGGTTAACAGTCAGACAGGTCAGGTCACAGTCAGACAGGTACACTTTCATAGACCAGGTCAGGTCACAAGTCAGAAATAGTAAGAAAGGTCTACTTTTTCAGAACAAGGTCAGGCCACACAAGAGTACATTCATGTCCCCCATACACCTAACTTTCTATATCCTGTAGGTCAAAATAGTAAGACAGTCTATTAGGACAGAGTCAGGTCCACAGTACACAGAACATATCACTGTCACATTAAGAAGTCACCAACAGAGTACATTAGAAGGTCACAGTAACACCTAACTTTTCTATATCCTGTACACCAATCAGTAAGAAGGTCACATGTATTAGAACAGGTCATCAAACAGTCCCCATAGCACATAGAAGGTTTCTAGAATCCTGTCACCACAAAGTCAGATAAGAAAGGTCATTAGGAACACCAGAGTACATTAAGGTCACCAGATAGAACACCTAACTTTCTATAGTCAATAGAAGAAGTCACAGTCATGAACACATCAACCATAAAGAGGCTTACTACAGGTGATCATAACTGTAATGATAGTCAAGGCTTTATATCCCCCTAACTGTATAGTTTCCAAAAAAGACACTGTGTTAATGCTTCCATTGTGGTCATTAAGAGTGATTGATATGTTGTGTCATGAACTTTTCAATTGTTTGTAAAACATACAAAAGTTTACAGAGTCTGTTATTTACTAGTTTCTAATCCTGACATAGTAGACATGTCCCCATAGTACAGAAGTCTATATCCTGTACAACAATAGTAAGAAGTCTATTAGGACAAGAGTACATTAATGTCCCCATACACCTAACTTTCTATATCCTGTACCAAAATAGTAAGAAGTCTATTAGGACAAGAGTACATTCATGTCCCCATACACCTACTTTCTATATCCTGTACCAAAATAGTAAGAAGTCTATTAGGACAAGAGTACATTCATGTCCCCATACACCTAGCTTTCTATATCCTGTACCAAAATAGTAAGAAGTCTATTAGGACAAGAGTACATTCATGTCCCCATACACCTAACTTTCTATATCCTGTACCCAATAGTAAGAAGTCTATTAGGACAAGAGTACATAACGTCCCCATACACCTAACTTTCTATATCCTGTACCCAATAGTAAGAAGTATTCGGATTAGGACAAGAGTACATTCATGTCCCCATACACCTAACTTTCTATATCCTGTACCAAATAGTAAGAAGTCTATTAGGACAAGAGTATTAGGACAAGAGTACATTAACGTCCCCATACACCTAACTTTCTATATCCTGTACCAATAGTAAGAAGTCTATTAGGACAAGAGTTAATCATGTCCCATACACTACTTTCTATAACCTGTACCATAGTAAGAAGTCTATTAGGACAAGAGTACATTAACGTCCCCATACACCTAACTTTCTATATCCTAGGACAAGAGTAGTTTCTATATCTGTACCATAGTAAGAAGTCTATTAGGACAAGAGTACTTAACGTCCCCATACACTAACTTTCTATATCCTGTACCAAAATAGTAGAAGTCATTAGGACAAGAGTAATAGTCCCATACACCTAACTTTCTATATCCTGTACCAAAATAGTAAGAAGTCTATAGGACAAGAGTACATTCATGTCCCCATACACCTAACTTTCTATATCCTGTACCAAAATAGTAAGAAGTCTATTAGGACAAGAGTACATTAATGTCCCCATACACCTAACTTTCTATATCCTGTACCAAAATAGTAAGAAGTCTATTAGGACAAGAGTACATTAATGTCCCCATACACCTAACTTTCTATATCCTGTACCAAAATAGTAAGAAGTCTATTAGGACAAGAGTACATTAATGTCCCCATACACCTAACTTTCTATATCCTGTACCCAATAGTAAGAAGTCTATTAGGACAAGAGTACATTAATGTCCCCATACACCTAACTTTCTATATCCTGTACCCGATAGTAAGAAGTCTATTAGGACAAGAGTACATTAATGTCCCCATACACCTAACTTTCTATATCCTGTACTCAATAGTAAGAAGTCTATTCGGATTCAGACAAGAGTACATTCATGTCCCCATACACCTAACTTTCTATATCCTGTACCAAAATAGTAAGAAGTCTATTAGGACAAGAGTACATTAATGTCCCCATACACCTAACTTTCTATATCCTGTACCAAAATAGTAAGAAGTCTATTAGGACAAGAGTACATTAATGTCCCCATACACCTAACTTTCTATATCCTGTACCCAATAGTAAGAAGTCTATTAGGACAAGAGTACATTAATGTCCCCATACACCTAACTTTCTATATCCTGTACCAAAATAGTAAGAAGTCTATAGGGACAAGAGTACATTAACGTCCCCATACACCTAACTTTCTATATCCTTTCAACTCATTCTTTCTCTACTAAAATCCCTCCTCGCCCCATCCCTCCCCAGAACTGGTCCCCAAGACAGATTCTGGTCCTTATAATGCCTACACAGACTTGACCTTTCCTGTCTGACCTTCCTCAGATCCTACAATCCCCTCAAACCTTATCTGATGCTTTACGTAGCTTGAATTTCCATTATTTCAATTGCTATAGCAGAGAAAAGTTTTTATGATTACTTCAAATTTGAGTCAGATAGAATTTTTTTCTTATTGTATACTTACCATGCTAATTCCCTAAATAGAGATATATATATACAGATAGTCATGTTCAGTAAAGGTTGTCAATAAACATCACCCATGGGATAAATAAAAAAAGGCCTTAATAGCCAACTGTCTTTCTACATAGGTCGCATTGTGTTGAAATGGACCATTTGATACCCAAATAATGTAGTCTTATTAAGCAAGCGGTTTTTAAACAGAGGTAATTGCTAAGCTAGGTTTGACTATATTCCAATGAAATTTGCATCTTATACCTTTATGACATGTGTCCTATGTCGAGATAACAATGCAATTAAATATTGTTATGGTGATCAATTGTGGAGATATACTTGTATGCCATTTTTTCTGACTTCTATAAGGTCTAATAATTTGTTGTAAAAGTTTTGACAATCTGACAAAGACCTTTACAAATTGCTTAATCATCCTCGACCTTGCTATTATACAATTGTCATCCATCTTTAGTATTGACCGTTACTGGACAACACAAATGACACACAGAGGTCAAACATGAAGGTAAAGATCACTGAGTCATATTTCTGAACTTTTTGATTGCTGGTAACAGATAACTCTGCTCTCTAACAGCAACAATTAGTTCACTTTCATCAGCGCATCAAATTATGTCATTGTTTCTCTAACTAATCACAAAAAAATCCATATTTGACATAGCGGGTATTTATCAGTCGGTGATAAATCCTCTGGACCCCTGTTCTTATCATTTATGCATGGCTGACATTACATTTCCTAATGCTAGATTATACTGGCTGAAGTAACCATCCAAAGCAATAGATCACGGCCATAAAACTCCTGTTAATTTTTCATGGCAGTAATACAAGATGGACTGACTTGTAGTAAAAGTATAGGAATCACAATCTATACTAACAGTTCACAATGGTGTCGAAGGTCATATCCATTGTCCTATTGCTCTGCTGAATATCAGTTGCTTCTGGACTTACTTGTGGGCTGTTTGGTTGGCCAACTGCTGAGCTTCCTAAAAACATGTTCTGAATCTGATGTTCTTTGATTCTTGGAAAAACATTGAGAATTTGTTTGGCTGACTACTTCTGTTAAATTGTTGATTGTCATGGTTGATTTCAGACTTCAGCCATGTGTAAATTGTTTTGTGAACAATAACATGCAATCAAGTTTGCCAATAAATTTATAGCCATTATATCCAATATATACATTGTTTGTCTACTTCTGGACCAAGATGTTGAATATCTAGTTGGCTTGCATGGTTTCAGATCAACTTATGCTGAATGTTTGATTGGCTGAATTAAATTCATTTGCCTGGGATAACCTTGTTTGTTTTTCAGTTTGTTTTCTAGATTTCTTTGGTCACTTTATTACATATGTACTTTTTGCTCTCTTATCAATTGGAATCAATTTATGCAACTGTATAGATCTTGTTTAAAAAGCTTTATTTCTTATATGTATTTTATCACCTGTACAAATACATTTAAGCGTGTTGTCATAGAACTCTAGCTTTTCTTGGTTTATTAAATGGTCTGTGATACTTCCTGCTACATCAACATTTTTAAAACTTTAAACTATCAATCGACACCCAGTAAATGTATGACAAACTCTAAAGTACACATTACATTTAAACTGTTTGTTGTGAACACGTTAAATGTCTCGGTTAGGGCCAAGTGTACCAGGATATGACCACCATAACCTTTACACATCTCGACACCAAAGTCATCTGCTTGTGTTGCTCTAAAAGCGGCCATTACTGCTTCCTATTATACAACATAAAGAGAGCCGAAATGCCACCACAGTGGAGCATGATCCTCTGGATTGTGGATGTTTGTGACTGGCCATGCTAGACGACCAGTAACATAAATCTGCAATTAAATTACTGCTATGTTAGAAGAGTTCCACACTCGGTACGATTCGATGCTAGCTTGGTTGAATGATCCTCGAAAGTTGTCAAGCTTCAAGTATTGGGCCACGTTTATCGATAACTGTGGAGGCTAGCTGGTGTTTTGTTCCAATTCATTCAAAGCAATTTCTGTAAATTAGTTTATTAGAAGGAAGAGTGTCTGACTACTTCATAACAAACGACTACAATTACTCTTTCACAAAGCCTTATATACCGACTAGAGTGCACTACACAGTCATCATCACATATATTTTGTTATTTTTAGGGCAAGGCTGCTTTGCAAGGATATTACCAATGCTTTGCAGTAAACATAAATACAGCTGCTTGACGATAAACGTGTTTCTGTTTTACATTCTATTAACAGCCACCTACATGTAACAACATCTGAGGTTAAGGAGTATGGTAAGAGCCAAAGTTACCAGAGAAAATCCATCAACCTATGGTCAGAGTCTGGCAACTGTCCTACATGGGATTCTAAGTTGAAACTCAGAGGAACATCTTAACCACTACGCAACTATGTTAAATTTACTAGAGCGAAATTTCATTATATTAAACAAGGTTCAATCATATTGAAATCAGTGTTTAGGTGTCCTTGGGCACTGATTACAGTAAATCTAGTTTAGTAACCACCTCTGTATAAAGACCACCTGCATGAAAATACCACTTTTCTAGGATCCCAAATAACCAGTTTTAATACAATGCAACCTGTCTATAAAGACCACCTTCCTATAAAGACAATTTCTCATCTGTCTCTAGGGTGGTCTTTATAGACAGGTTTGATTGTAGTTGATTATAAAACAACAAATATTTTCATTTACTGTATCTTGATATGTATTATAAAACATAGCATTACTCATTCCCTATAGTGATGTCATTGTGTGATATGTGTGACATCAGGGTAACAACAGTGATATGGGTTTGTCTGCCAATTTAATGATGTCATTAGCTATCAGCAGATCCCTTCCAAAAATACTGACACAAAAAGTCACCAATCACATTGGAAATGAGCACTACAAGTTTTCAACATGCAGGTAAAATTTGTCACAGAGTTTCAGGATCAATTAAGAATGAGACAACAATACAAATTTTAATATGACTTCAAGTACAACGAAACAGCGGAGATAATGAGGTGATTAGTTAAGACTACCTTTGTCAGAAACCTGCCCCTGGATCCCCACCTCCTAGATTAGGGATGGTTACCTGGCCCTAATGAGTTTTACAGACCCAACCTATTATCTCTGACCGATGTGTGCCGAATTGATCTTAGACCGAGTGTTATCGGCTAGGAGTGCAGCCTCACTATCAAGTCTGTATAGCCTCACTATCAGCTCTTACATGTACAGTTACATCACAAGCCGTGTTTCACCATTTCAGTCACTGACATTTCACATTTATTTACAGATTTTTACAGTTATCTTGGAAAAGGATTCTAGCTCTCTTAGAAGCCATGCCAAGCAATAGGGACATGGCCTGTATTGATTTCACTGCAAACCAAACACCAGTTTATGTGAAACAACTTTACCCTCTTCATTTATTTTACAGTTATTTTAAAAAACAATTTACAACAACATTAAATTTGAATTTTGCATTTTTGAAACATGATCATGATGATATACAGAATATTAAAATGAACTTAGTTTGAGTCGATTCATTCATAACTCAATCCTTATATCCAATTAATATGAAATTGCTCATAATTCATATTTACAGAATTTTGATTCCTGGCCCCGATTTCTCAAAACAAACTAAAGTCCCAAACTGACTTAAGTCTAAAGTTTTCATATAAGCTACATATAAGGAGAAAAACTTAAGTTTTGACTTAAGTCTGCACTTTTGTTTCGAAAAATCGGAGCCTGAAAAATGATGTTCTACAAAATAAGAAATTCAAAGAACAACATTGATAATCATATCAAGCTAGCCAATCAGATAACCCATAACATCCAGCACAACCAATCAGACAATCTGTAACATTTCTCATGGGCAATAAGATAAGAGAGTAAATGTCTACATTTTCTAGGCAATTGATTTTACCTCTGAGATGATACAATATCGAAGTTGATACCATCCGACTTTAGACTGGCATTCTCATCTGTTATCTGACACCGATATTATTATCAACCTGTCTTACCTTGCTTCCAAATGGACCTTTCCATTTCTTTGATCTGGTAGGATCCAAACGGTTCTGTAGAATTATGAGAGTGCATGGCAAAATATGATTAATTTTGCAGCAATAACTGGAGTAATTAGAGTAGTTTCCCCTTTGCTCTATTTTAATGCAGATTTCTATGGTAAGGAATGAAGAAGATGGGATATACAAGGAACTATTCAGATTAGATGAGAATATCTGGTGTAACAAAAGGATCACATCGCATTCCACATCAATATCTGCTACATGATGAATGGGGACCCGTATCACTCCTATAGGAATTGTTTTCATATCAATAAAACTGTATGCCATATCAAAAACCTACATGAACGCAGTCACTGGAAATATACACGTCCAATATGCAATCAGAAAAAACTGATGGAAAGCCAAATGTTGAGAGGAGCTCCCCACATCCAAGATGATATCAATTAATGGTGGCACATTTCAGATGAGTTTCTGCCAATGATTTAAGACACTACGACCAGAAGTATTCCTAATTACACAGCCTTGTCAGGATCTATGAGTGATGAATCAAATACAGCTCTGGAGAATCAGAAATATCTCCCGACACCTCTAAATATAAACCTGCCTCGCTCTATGGAATATCAAAGTTATAATCAGAAAAAGGCCAAAAGGTCCTGCTCCTTACTTGGAAAATACAATGATCAAACATGAGTCAGGAAATTGTGTTAATCAAGAATTATCAAGTAAGAAAATTCAGATATCTGCACATAAAATTTCATTTTTGAAATAATTCCCAAGCACTATCCCTCTATTCCTAGTTGACATGTACTAAACAATTCTAAAATCATATATTTTTGTATTAATATTGTCAATCTGTGATCGGGTGGTGTAGTGGTTAAGCCACTCGCCTTTCACCTAGCCGGCCGGGGTTCGATCCCCAGCACGGACGTGAAAAGGTTAGGGGTCACCTGCCCGATCACGTGGGTTTTCTCCGGGCACTCCGGTTTCCTCCCACACTAAGATCCCTCGCGCGCTTACATCCGGGTTATCGAGAGTGATTTACATAAGTTGTATAACTTGTTTCGTAATCGATGTAAAATAAATAAAGTTTATATTTTTATATTTTTTTTTGTTTCATGGTCTGTTAGTCTGAAAGCCTAAAAGTAGAATTGTTTGCAATGAAATTGACCATCTCTTGTAACTATGACTTGCTGATAGTTATGTCTTTGATCATCCGTCAGTGTTGATTTCATTATCATGATCATCGGTCAGTGTTGATTTCATGACCATGATCATCGGTCAGTGTTGATTTCATGACCATGATCATCGGTCAGTGTTGATTTCATGACCATGATCATCGGTCAGTGTTGATTTCATGACCATGATCATCGGTCAGTGTTGATTTCATGACCATGATCATCGGTCAGTGTTGATTTCATGACCATGATCATCGGTCAGTGTTGATTTCATGACCATGATCATCGGTCAGTGTTGATTTCATGACCATGATCATCGGTCAGTGTTGATTTCATGACCATGATCATCGGTCAGTGTTGATTTCATGACCATGATCATCGGTCAGTGTTGATTTCATCAGTGTTGATTTCATGACCATGATCATCGGTCAGTGTTGATTTCATGACCATGATCATCGGTCAGTGTTGATTTCATTATCATGATCATCGGTCAGTGTTGATTTCATTATCATGATCATCGGTCAGTGTTGATTTCATGACCATGTGATCATGTTCCTGATCAGTCTCTATCCTCTGGTCATCTTCAGTCAGTGTTGACTTGTTGACCCTGCCCATGTCTATGTGTGCCTGGCCAGCCATTACATATCTGACCAGTTTCTGTGGTCAGGCTCTCACAGGCCAGTGAGTGTTGGCTGTGCCTAACCATTGTACAATGGTCATCTTTGACCAGTTTTACATGCCAGACCAGCCTCTATTTTGTGGTCACTCTCATGGCCAAGTGTTGACTTAATGACCATTCCAATGTCTACATGTGCCTGACCAGCCTCAATGCCCACAGTGGTCATCATTGGCCAGAATGAAGTGTCCAGCCTAGTTGGTATTGTAATCAATTGTAGGGAATACCCTGTTACACATGTTCACACCAATTAACAAACAGACAATCTGTCTGACAATTAACGCTACAAGATTATGGCTAGTCCAAGTAATTGTTTCCATGTTGGCTGTCGTTTGTGGTTCCTGTTGTTTAGTCGTTTACTGTTTACCAGACATTGTATCATGTCACTAATCATTGTTATAAGAATATAATACCCTAGTATTCTCTATGGCACACAGTCCATTTTAATTCCATCAAGTCTAGCTCCTGGACTTCCATCAGTTTGTTTGGTTGAAATATTCTGTAAACAATAAGGGTCATGAAATGGCAGGCGGAGGAAAGCCAGAGTTCCTATAGACTCACCCCTCCAACCTGCAGTCAGTACATGTACATCGTAACTGCCCCATATGGTTTTCAATAACGACCCATAGGTTAAGGGCTTATGATAATCCATGTTAAGATATCTGAACCACTCTACCATTGTGGCCCTTGCTCCATCACTAAGGGGCCATGGTGGCAGAGTGGTTAAGATGTCTCATCATATTACCACAAACACTCTTCCTCTGTATTGCTAGTTTGAATCCCAGGACTTCCTCCACCAACAAACCTGGCCTGTCCTTACATGACCCTGGCTGTTAATAGGACGTAAAACTAAAACAAACCTGGCCTGTCCTTACATGACCCTGGCTGTTAATAGGACGTAAAACTAAAACAAACCTGGCCTGTCCTTACATGACCCTGGCTGTTAATAGGACGTAAAACTAAAACAAACCTGGCCTGTCCTTACATGACCCTGGCTGTTAGTAGGACGTAAAACTAATACAAACAAAACCTGGCCTGTCCTTACATGACCCTGGCTGTTAATAGGACGTAAAACTAAAACAAACCTGGCCTGTCCTTACATGACCCTGGCTGTTAATAGGACGTAAAACTAAAACAAACCTGGCCTGTCCTTACATGACCCTGGCTGTTAATAGGACGTAAACTAAACAAACCTGGCCTGTCCTTACATACCTGGCTGTTAATAGACGTAAAACTAAACAAACCTCCTGTCCTTACAACTTTGTCAGTAAACTAAAACAAACTTAATTAAACACAGCTGTGAAATAAAGCTGAAATGGCCGCTTTGGTCCCCCCAAAACCTGCCTGTACATGTCCTAGATAAACTAAAACAAAGGTGGCTGTGTTATACAGAGTGTCTGTAAAGTCAGGCTATACTGTATGTTTACAGCAAAATAACCTTAATTAAAACAAGCCTTCCACTGTCATCAACCCGTGATGCTAAAACGTGTTTGGGATTGATTTCTAACACAGAACGTGTAGGTCTGCACATGTGTCTCCTCTTATCTCGACTGAACGTTAAAAAAGCACGGAACATCATTCCATCCTGTTTTTTGGTCATTTAGAAAAATAGAATGAGGATGGAGAATGTGGGTATATTCATGCCAAACATTGTGTTTCTCGCCTCCCTGCTTCACTATAAGGGTGTGAGTCCTATGTGATTTCCTTGAGAATGTTGTGCCTTATCTTTGTCAGGTGTGTGAATGACTACATTATCATCTGGGTATGTCTTATCTCCTTTGATCTCTGTACAAACCAATACAGAACATTAGCATTGCTCACAGTGCAGTATACACTACTATTCTATAACTACACTCTACAACTAAAACCCAGCACTTCCCATAGAAGCAATCAACCAAATACACAAATTCCTCAAAACTAATAAGTAAATAATCCTTCTAAGAAAACAGTCTTATCATGTCTAGAATGTTGCACAGAAAATGCAGGTAAAACTGAGTTTCACTGATAAAGGAAAGGCTAAATCACAGAAAGGACAATATTTGTTTGATTAATTAAGTCCTGTCAACAGCCTCCCACATATGTAACATAAGGACAGCCTCCCATGTATGTATATATATGTAAGGACAGCCTCCCAATTTGTATGTATATATATGTAAGGACAGCCTCCCAATTTGTATGTATACATGTAAGGACAGCCTCCTATGTATGTATATATATGTAAGGACAGCCTCCAATTTGTATGTATACATGTAAGGACAGCCTCCTATGTATGTATATACATAAGGACAGCCTCCCATGTATGTATATAAGTAAGGACGGCCTCCCATGTATGTATATAAGTAAGTACGGCCTCCCATGTATGTATATATGTAAGGACAGACTCCCATGTATGTATATATGTAAGGACAGCCTCCCATGTATGTATATATGTAAGGACAGACTCCCATGTATGTATATATGTAAGGACAGCCTCCATGTATGTTTATATGTAAGGATGGCCTACCTTTATGTTTATACATAAGGACAGCCTCCCATGTATGTATATAAGTAAGGACGGCCTCCCATGTATGTATATATGTAAGGACAGACTCCCATGTATGTATATAAGTAAGGACGGCCTCCCATGTATGTATATATGTAAGGACAGACTCCCATGTATGTATATAAGTAAGGACAGCCTACCATGTATGTATATATGTAAGGACAGCCTCCCATGTATGTATATATATGTAAGGACAGCCTCCCATGTATGTATATATGTAAGGACAGCCTCCCATGTATGTATATATGTAAGGACAGCCTACCGTGTATGTTTATATGTAAGGACGGCCTCCCATGTATGTATATAAGTAAGGACGGCCTCCCATGTATGTATATATGTAAGGACAGACTCCCATGTATGTATATATGTAAGGACAGCCTCCCATGTATGTATATAAGTAAGGACGGCCTCCCATGTATGTTTATATGTAAGGACAGACTCCCATGTATGAATATAAGTAAGGACGGCCTCCCATGTATGTATATATGTAAGGACAGCCTCCCATGTATGTATATACATAAGGACGTATATATATGTAAGGACAGCCTCCCATGTACCTATGCATCTATGTGAGGACAGCATCCCATGTATGTATGATATATATGTAAGGACAGCCTCCCATGTATGTATATATGTAAGGACAGCCTCCTATGTATGTATATATGTGAGGACAGCATCCCATGTATGTATAAATTTAAGGACAGCATCCCAATTTGTATGTATATATGTAAGGACAGCCTCCCATGTATGTATATATGTAAGGATAGCCTCCCATGTATGTATATATATGTAAGGACAGCCTCCCAATTTGTATGTATACATGTAAGGACAGCCTCCTATGTATGTATATACATAAGGACAGCCTCCCATGTATGTATATATGTAAGGACGGCCTTCCATGTATGTATATATGTATGTAAGGATAGACTCCCATGTATGTATATATGTAAGGACAGCCTCCCATGTATGTATATATGTAAGGACAGCTATTCATGTATGTGATGTATAGCGATCCCTTAAAACCATTTAAAGAAAATTTGATAGCAAAACCAAATGTAAGCTGATTGCTGCATTTTGATAAGCTCTATTCTAAAATACATAATGACCAATTACATTGCTATGGAGAAAGCTACTGGTGGAATGTTATAGAACTGAAGCATTTGGACAACAGTCTCCTATCAATTCTTTAAAATAAATCATGGAATTTGAGCATTCACTTGTTCACAACTGAAATAACACACAAAGAAAAATCCCATTATATATTAATGAACTTGCACTTAATCCTTTTAAATCCTAATGAAATAAAACCTTACAAAGCCTAACTACCCATAATTCAGTTGATTGTATTATCACCTGATGGTCAGTCCCCTATGACAACAGACGCTGGCGAGAGGTACTCCTCCTTAGTACAATACACCCACGGCTATCTATTGAGTCATCCTATTAATTTGATGTTACTCATTCAACTTTTTAAACACATCAAACAGGTTTGATTAATTAAGGACATTTCATCAGATTCGTCGTCCGTCTGCTTTCTAAGATTTTCACTTTCATGACTCAACCATTGCATCATCTACAAACTACCAGGACAATAGAAGGCTTCCTCTTATCGACTATCACCTTCTAATGAGAAGAATTATTAAATACCTGTACATAGCTGTTAGTAAAGCAACTGATGAAATAAAAATAAGGAAAAATCTATTACGATGCTGAAAACATCAAATAGTTTATCATCCATCAATCTAGAAATATTTTCATCCAAATTAACTTCCTTAGAATTACTAATATTTTCTTTTGTGTTAATATTTCCTTCTTCGTTTACCAATATTCCCTCTGAATTTTCTTTCCTTTCTGAGTTATCTCTATATAGATTTGTTGACATTTTCCTTTGAGTTAATTATCTACCCTTATCTTTACTGATATTGTGCTACTATGCTATTTCTTGATATATTCAAATTTACTTTAATTTCTACTAAGTTGTCTCCCCTTAGAACTTACATTTTCTACCAAGTTATCTCCGTTTGAAACTAATTCTTCCTGGTTAACTTCCCCCAAAGTTTTATTTCTGAATACATTGATAAACCCATAGACAGATTGAGACTTGCAGGAAGAGCTGGAACTATTTAATTATCTGGATATGCTGGTAACAAGATTTAACGGAGTTTCTGATACTCTAAAATTATTCCATTTATATTTCAAGTGTTTCAAATATATGAAAATATATGTTCCAGACAGATTCTATAAGCTCTAATTAAAATCACAACTTAAACTGCTTACTCATGTTGACAAAAAATCTATCATTTCAAGAACAGATTTAATTTAACCCTGGTTTGGAGTTTTGTATTATGAAGATTTTAACGATTATACAGATACACATGAATTGATTTTGTAATTTCAGACGAGAATTTAATATTGTTATCTTTTGGGTGGAGAAAGCATCAGTTTTGCCAAGAAAATAAAATTGTCATTGAATGGAGTGATTGCAATACGGTTCTAAAGTTGACAAGAAGCAACCTACCACCATGTAGATTTTTATCATGTGGGCCCTAAATGCTCCCAGAACATGAGGACATTACAGGGTTTGTACAACAGAAATTGCAACACTACATGCATCATATGAACACTGTCTCTTAGTAGCGAGGGCAATGGTGGCTGCCTTCGATTTAGCAACATCCAATTTATAAAGCCATACACTAATGTACATCCATAGTGCCACTTCTAAAACTGGATCTTGTTTAATTTTGTTTGGATGAGAAATGTTACCTGTATAAAGAACAGCTGTTGTGATGTTTGTATAATTAAGGAACTTCAGAAAACCATTAAACATGTCACTATATAACATTATTTGTCATTGTAGATTAGAATCACAAATGATCGAGTCAAACCTGTCTACAACAAAGAGGGACAAATCAAAAACTTGAAAAGCTACCCATACTTCGATTTCCCCAAACAAACTAGTAAAAATAGACTTGAATCAACCTTTTTTCCTTTGGATACTCAATGGAGTTTAGAGTTTAAGTTAGATCAGTATTTTTTTGTTTTAAGAAGTCAAAGACAGGTCTTCATACTCAGATCAATATGTTTGTTTCGACATCACAAAAACGATGTGGGTATGGTACTATTTACCGTTAATTAGCCCGACATTCAGGTGATGTTGACATCACAAAAACGATGTGGGTATGGTACTATTTACCGTTAATTAGCCCGACATTCAGGTGATGTTGACATCACAAAAACGATGTGGGTATGGTACTATTTACTGTTCATTAGCCCGACCTTCAGGTGATGTTGACATCACAAAAACGATGTGGGTATGGTACTATTTACTGTTCATTAGCCCGACCTTCAGGTGATGTTGACATCACAAAAACGATGTGGGTATGGTACTATTTAGAGAACACTGACTATTTACCGTTAATTAGCCCGACATTCAGGTGATGTCGACATCACAAAAACGATGTGGGTATGGTACTATTTACTGTTCATTAGCCCGACGTTCAGGTGATGTTGACATCACAAAAATGATGTGGGTATGGTACTATTTACTGTTAATTAGCCCGACGTTTAGGTGATGTTGACGTCACAAAATTAATGTCAAAAGATGACATCACAATCAACGAAAGATGGGTCTAATCGATGGTAAATCATACTTTACCAATGTCATGTTGGGATTTCAAAACCGCAGTATTAATGTTATAAACCTCAAGAAAATGGTTGTTTTAATAGTAGGTGACTATACAGAGGTTGCTAACTTTATTGTTTCTCAATGAGAATAATACACATGGTTTACCAAATAAATACTTTAGTTTGTATTGCAAAACTGTTCTATTCCTTTATTCAAATGTATTGATGAGGAAAATCCTGGTGCAACTCATCGTTATGCTAATGAACAGTCAGCGACTCGACAGTCTGTAGCGGTATATAGCCTCGTAAAACAACTCATTGCTGAACATCGTAACCTTTCCCTGGTTTATTTGATTTTACTGGCAACAGTTGACATGGTTTTTACACAAAAAGTAACATTTTCATGGTTGAGACTTGGTAACAATCATCAGGAAAAGGCATAAACTTAGCGGGCTGCTGTGCTAAATTGTGGTAAATTCATTGTTCTCTGGGTTACAGGAGAATTACACGTATTTCAGCCGAGGCCTTGTCAACAGGGAATAAAAATAAAAGTATCATTATTTGGATAGCATTTCTAGAGAAGCACTTGTAGTCGGTCTCCAACACAGTATTGATTTTCAACCTTACTTTTGTAGGCTTCTAACACCTATAAATATTCACATTCATACATGTAATTTAAACAAGCTCTCTCGAATGTTTATTGGAGGATGGGAGGGTATTTCTTCTTCTTTTCTCTCTTTTTTTACATAAATTGATGGAAGCCTGTTTTTGCAAGTGAGCTCATTTTACAGGTTCTATGAACCTTTCATGTAGCCACGGTGGCCGAGTGGTTAGGACATATTACCACAAGCTCTTAACCTCTGGGTTGTGACTTCAGTGCCAGGTACTGATCGATGACTGGTGTTTTTTCTCTGTGTATTCCGGTTTTCCTCCACCATCAACCCTAGTATGGGCATGTCCTTACAATTGACCAATCACCATGTTAACTGAGGACGTAAAGCTAAACAAAACAATACTTATCTTCGTTATATTGATAATTTACATCCTTATGTAGGTTGTAAATGTATCTGATTCACGTCCTTATGTAGGTTGTAAATGTATCTGATTCACGTCCTTATGTAGGTTGTAAATGTATCTGATTCACATCCTTATGTAGGTTGTAAATGTATCTGATTCACATCCTTATGTAGGTTGTAAATGTATCTGATTCACGTCCTTATGTAGGTTGTAAATGTATCTGATTCACATCCTTATGTAGGTTGTAAATGTATCTGATTCACGTCCTTATGTAGGTTGTAAATGTATCTGATTCATGTCCTTATGTAGGTTGTAAATGTATCTGATTCACATCCTTATGTAGGTTGTAAATGTATCTGATTCAGGTCCTTATGTAGGTTGTAAATGTATCTGATTCACGTCCTTATGTAGGTTGTAAATGTATCTGATTCACGTCCTTATGTAGGTTGTAAATGTATCTGATTCACATCCTTATGTAGGTTGTAAATGTATCTGATTCACATCCTTATGTAGGTTGTAAATGTATCTGATTCACATCCTTATGTAGGTTGTAAATGTATCTGATTCACATCCTTATGTAGGTTGTAAATGTATGTGATTCAGTCCTTATGTAGGTTGTAAATGTATCTGATTCACATCCTTATGTAGGTTGTAAATGTCATCTTATGTATTATCTGATTCCTTATGTAGGTTGTAAATGTATCTGATTCACATCCTTATGTAGGTTGTAAATGTATCTGATTCACGTCCTTATGTAGGTTGTAAATGTATCTGATTCATATCCTTATGTAGGTTGTAAATGTATCTGATTCAGTCCTTATGTAGGTTGTAAATGTATCTGATTCAATCCTTATGTAGGTTGTAAATGTATCTGATTCACGTCCTTATGTAGGTTGTAAATGTATCTGATTCACATCCTTATGTAGGTTGTAAATGTATCTGATTCACATCCTTATGTAGGTTGTAAATGTATCTGATTCACATCCTTATGTAGGTTGTAAATGTATCTGATTCACGTCCTTATGTAGGTTGTAAATGTATCTGATTCAGTCCTTATGTAGGTTGTAAATGTATCTGATTCACGTCCTTATGTAGGTTGTAAATGTATCTGATTCACGTCCTTATGTAGGTTGTAAATGTATCTGATTCACGTCCTTATGTAGGTTGTAAATGTATCTGATTCACATCCTTATGTAGGTTGTAAATGTATCTGATTCCTTATGTAGGTTGTAAATGTATCTGATTCAGGTCCTTATGTAGGTTGTAAATGTATCTGATTCACGTCCTTATGTAGGTTGTAAATGTATCTGGTTCACGTCCTTATGTAGGTTGTAAATGTATCTGATTCACATCCTTATGTAGGTTGTAAATGTATCTGATTCACATCCTTATGTAGGTTGTAAATGTATCTGATTCAGGTCCTTATGTAGGTTGTAAATGTATCTGATTCACATCCTTATGTAGGTTGTAAATGTATCTGATTCACATCCTTATGTAGGTTGTAAATGTATCTGATTCACGTCCTTATGTAGGTTGTAAATGTATCTGATTCACGTCCTTATGTAGGTTGTAAATGTATCTGATTCACGTCCTTATGTAGGTTGTAAATGTATCTGATTCACATCCTTATGTAGGTTGTAAATGTATCTGATTCAGGTCCTTATGTAGGTTGTAAATGTATCTGATTCACGTCCTTATGTAGGTTGTAAATGTATCTGATTCAGTCCTTATGTAGGTTGTAAATGTATCTGATTCATGTCCTTATGTAGGTTGTAAATGTATCTGATTCAGGTCCTTATGTAGGTTGTAAATGTATCTGATTCCATCCTTATGTAGGTTGTAAATGTATCTGATTCACATCCTTATGTAGGTTGTAAATGTATCTGATTCAGTCCTTATGTAGGTTGTAAATGTATTGTCCTTATGAGGTTGTAAATGTATCTGATTCACGTCCTTATGTAGGTTGTAAATGTATCTGATTCACGTCCTTATGTAGGTTGTAAATGTATCTGATTCACGTCCTTATGTAGGTTGTAAATGTATCTGATTCACGTCCTTATGTAGGTTGTAAATGTATCTGATTCACATCCTTATGTAGGTTGTAAATGTATCTGATTCACGTCCTTATGTAGGTTGTAAATGTATCTGATTCACGTCCTTATGTAGGTTGTAAATGTATCTGATTCACGTCCTTATGTAGGTTGTAAATGTATCTGATTCAAGTCCTTATGTAGGTTGTAAATGTATCTGATTCAGTCCTTATGTAGGTTGTAAATGTATCTGATTCACGTCCTTATGTAGGTTGTAAATGTATCTGATTCAGTCCTTATGTAGGTTGTAAATGTATCTGATTCACGTCCTTATGTAGGTTGTAAATGTATCTGATTCAGTCCTTATGTAGGTTGTAAATGTATCTGATTCAGTCCTTATGTAGGTTGTAAATGTATTGTCCTTATGTAGTTGTTCATAGGTTGTAAATGTATCTGATTCCTTATGTAGGTTTTAAATGTATCTGATTCACATCCTTATGTAGGTTGTAAATGTATCTGATTCACGTCCTTATGTAGGTTGTAAATGTATCTGATTCCCATCCTTACGTTACGTAGGTTGTAAATGTATCTGATTCACGTCCTTACGTAGGTTGTAAAATGTATCTGATTCAATCCTTATGTAGGTTGTAAATGTATCTGATTCACATCCTTATGTAGGTTGTAAATGTATCTGATTCACATCCTTATGTAGGTTGTAAATGTATCTGATTCAGTCCTTATGTAGGTTGTAAATGTATCTGATTCACTGTCCTTATGTAGGTTGTAAATGTATCTGATTCACGTCCTTATGTAGGTTGTAAATGTATCTGATTCACGTCCTTATGTAGGTTGTAAATGTATCTGATTCACATCCTTATGTAGGTTGTAAATGTATCTGATTCACGTCCTTATGTAGGTTGTAAATGTATCTGATTCAGTCCTTATGTAGGTTGTAAATGTATCTGATTCACGTCCTTATGTAGGTTGTAAATGTATCTGATTCAGTCCTTATGTAGGTTGTAAATGTATCTGATTCACGTCCTTATGTAGGTTGTAAATGTATCTGATTCACTGATTCCTTATGTAGGTTGTAAATGTATCTGATTCACGTCCTTATGTAGGTTGTAAATGTATCTGATTCACATCCTTATGTAGGTTGTAAATGTATCTGATTCACATCCTTATGTAGGTTGTAAATGTATCTGATTCAGGTCCTTATGTAGGTTGTAAATGTATCTGATTCACGTCCTTATGTAGGTTGTAAATGTATCTGATTCACGTCCTTATGTAGGTTGTAAATGTATCTGATTCACGTCCTTATGTAGGTTGTAAATGTATCTGATTCAGGTCCTTATGTAGGTTGTAAATGTATCTGATTCACGTCCTTATGTAGGTTGTAAATGTATCTGATTCACGTCCTTATGTAGGTTGTAAATGTATCTGATTCAGGTCCTTATGTAGGTTGTAAATGTATCTGATTCACGTCCTTATGTAGGTTGTAAATGTATCTGATTCACGTCCTTATGTAGGTTGTAAATGTATCTGATTCACGTCCTTATGTAGGTTGTAAATGTATCTGATTCACGTCCTTATGTAGGTTGTAAATGTATCTGATTCACGTCCTTATGTAGGTTGTAAATGTATCTGATTCAGGTCCTTATGTAGGTTGTAAATCTGTCATCTGATTCACGTCCTTATGTAGGTTGTAAATGTATCTGATTCAGTCCTTATGTAGGTTGTAAATGTATCTGATTCAGTCCTTATGTAGGTTGTAAATGTATCTGATTCACGTCCTTATGTAGGTTGTAAATGTATCTGATTCACGTCCTTATGTAGGTTGTAAATGTATCTGTTTCATGTCCTTATGTAGGTTGTAAATGTATCTGATTCAGTCCTTATGTAGGTTGTAAATGTATCTGATTCACGTCCTTATGTAGGTTGTAAATGTATCTGATTCATGTCCTTATGTAGGTTGTAAATGTATCTGATTCACGTCCTTATGTAGGTTGTAAATGTATCTGATTCACGTCCTTATGTAGGTTGTAAATGTATCTGATTCACGTCCTTATGTAGGTTGTAAATGTATCTGATTCATGTCCTTATGTAGGTTGTAAATGTATCTGATTCACGTCCTTATGTAGGTTGTAAATGTATCTGATTCACGTCCTTATGTAGGTTGTAAATGTATCTGATTCACGTCCTTATGTAGGTTGTAAAAATGATTATCTTATGAGGTTTAAAGTCCTTATGTAGGTTGTAAATGTATCTGATTCATGTCCTTATGTAGGTTGTAAATGTATCTGATTCATGTCCTTATGTAGGTTGTAAATGTATCTGATTCATGTCCTTATGTAGGTTGTAAATGTATCTGATTCACATCCTTATGTAGGTTGTAAATGTATCTGATTCAGGTCCTTATGTAGGTTGTAAATGTATCTGGTTCATGTCCTTATGTAGGTTGTAAATGTATCTGATTCACATCCTTATGTAGGTTGTAAATGTATCTGTAAATGTTCTGACGTCCTTATGTAGGTTGTAAATGTATCTGATTCACATCCTTATGTAGGTTGTAAATGTATCTGATTCACGTCCTTATGTAGGTTGTAAATGTATCTGATTCACATCCTTATGTAGGTTGTAAATGTATCTGATTCAGGTCCTTATGTAGGTTGTAAATGTATCTGATTCACATCCTTATGTAGGTTGTAAATGTATCTGATTCATGTCCTTATGTAGGTTGTAAATGTATCTGATTCACGTCCTTATGTAGGTTGTAAATGTATCTGATTCAGTCCTTATGTAGGTTGTAAATGTATCTGATTCACAGTCCTTATGTAGGTTGTAAATGTATCTGATTCAGTCCTTATGTAGGTTGTAAATGTATCTGATTCACGTCCTTATGTAGGTTGTAAATGTATCTGATTCATTCCTTATGTAGGTTGTAAATGTATCTGGTTCACGTCCTTATGTAGGTTGTAAATGTATCTGATTCACGTCCTTATGTAGGTTGTAAATGTATCTGATTCACATCCTTATGTAGGTTGTAAATGTATCTGGTTCACGTCCTTATGTAGGCTGTAAATGTATCTGATTCCTTATGTAGGTTGTAAATGTATCTGATTCACGTCCTTATGTAGGTTGTAAATGTATCTGATTCATGTCCTTATGTAGGTTGTAAATGTATCTGATTCACGTCCTTATGTAGGTTGTAAATGTATCTGGTTCAGGTCCTTATGTAGGTTGTAAATGTATCTGATTCACGTCCTTATGTAGGTTGTAAATGTATCTGATTCACGTCCTTATGTAGGTTGTAAATGTATCTGATTCACGTCCTTATGTAGGTTGTAAATGTATCTGATTCAGTCCTTATGTAGGTTGTAAATGTATCTGATTCACGTCCTTATGTAGGTTGTAAATGTATCTGATTCAGTCCTTATGTAGGTTGTAAATGTATCTGATTCAGTCCTTATGTAGGTTGTAAATGTATCTGATTCACATCCTTATGTAGGTTGTAAATGTATCTGATTCACATCCTTATGTAGGTTGTAAATGTATCTGATTCACGTCCTTATGTAGGTTGTAAATGTATCTGATTCAGTCCTTATGTAGGTTGTAAATGTATCTGATTCACATCCTTATGTAGGTTGTAAATGTATCTGATTCACGTCCTTATGTAGGTTGTAAATGTATCTGATTCACGTCCTTATGTAGGTTGTAAATGTATCTGATTCACGTCCTTATGTAGGTTGTAAATGTATCTGATTCACAGTCCTTATGTAGGTTGTAAATGTATCTGATTCACGTCCTTATGTAGGTTGTAAATGTATCTGATTCACGTCCTTTATGTAGGTTGTAAATGTATCTGATTCACGTCCTTATGTAGGTTGTAAATGTATCTGATTCACGTCCTTATGTAGGTTGTAAATGTATCTGATTCACGTCCTTATGTAGGTTGTAAATGTATCTGATTCACATCCTTATGTAGGTTGTAAATGTATCTGATTCACGTCCTTATGTAGGTTGTAAAGTTGATTTAATTGTATCTGATTCACGTCCTTATGTAGGTTGTAAATGTATCTGATTCACGTCCTTATGTAGGTTGTAAATGTATCTGATTCACGTCCTTATGTAGGTTGTAAATGTATCTGATTCACGTCCTTATGTAGGTTGTAAATGTATCTGATTCACGTCCTTATGTAGGTTGTAAATGTATCTGATTCACGTCCTTATGTAGGTTGTAAATGTATCTGATTCACGTCCTTATGTAGGTTGTTAAAGGTATCTGATTCACATCCTTATGTAGGTTGTAAATGTATCTGATTCACGTCCTTATGTAGGTTGTAAATGTATCTGATTCACGTCCTTATGTAGGTTGTAAAATGTATCTGATTCACGTCCTTATGTAGGTTGTAAATGTATCTGGTTCAGGTCCTTATGTAGGTTGTAAATGTATCTGATTCACGTCCTTATGTAGGTTGTAAATGTATCTGATTCAGGTCCTTATGTAGGTTGTAAATGTATCTGATTCACGTCCTTATGTAGGTTGTAAATGTATCTGATTCACGTCCTTATGTAGGTTGTAAATGTATCTTATTCAGGTCCTTATGTAGGTTGTAAATGTATCTGATTCAAGTCCTGATTGTCTTGATTTACATGCCAGAATTTGATGAGGGATGGAAATGGTGAATTACAAAATGTTATAATGTAAAGGAGACTTTATTTGTGTATAGCAGAAGAAAGTTTCCATACTTCTGACACCCATCATTTCATTACAACATTCCAGTGACATTTGATACATAAAATGCTCAAAAAACTTCATGTTTATGTCATATTTAACATAAATTATTTATTTTCAATTTGAGACCATGCCAAATCCTGACACATACATTTTCTGCATTAAAATGAAGATGTGTAGCTAGCCTTGTGTTTATATGCATATTACGCAGCTGCATAATACTATAGTCCTAAATACAGCACAATGAAGACACATCTACCGCTACTTTTAATAGCAAATTACAGCCCTGGCCCCAATTTCTGGAAACAAAAGCGCAGACTTATGTCAAAAATTTAAGTTTTTCTCCTTATGCAACATATATGAAAATTTATGACTTATGTCAGTTTTTTTACTAAAGTTTATTTCGAGAAATCAGGGCCTGACCACTTTGCTATCAAAATCTTCTGCTTTCTATTTCAAAAAGTCATCAATATTACCTGAATGTACAAATTATCCAAAATATAATTTTAAATTGATTTTATTGCACATGTTTTCTATGGACACTCATTTTGGAATTACTAAAAGAATATCCCTAAAATGTTGTTTGGACTATGGTACCACTGATGAGATGTGAATCTACTGGTTTTTGATCATCAGAGGTTAAAACAAGCCTGTCTGGCTTATTTTCCCCAAGCTTTATTAATTTAGATCTAATATCACACATAAATATAATTTTTGAGTATAGTTTTAAGGGCTAGTCTGGTAAAATGATCCGACCTATTTACTGTGTAAGTTTGTGGACTAGCATCTCCTTATAATCCTCCACAGTGTATATATATATATATATTTTATATGCATTTATAGCAGTGGTTTGATGTATAATACGCTGGACATTGTTAACCCTATAGCTATAGTATATTTCTTATTTCAATAGATATACACGCCAGAAATTATTTTAACATAAAAAGATCCTAACAGTAAAAGTATATACTGGCTGAACACAACACACTATTCCTGTTAACTCACCCCTGGAATTTCATAATGGACTGGTCAAGTCATTGATTTAGAGGAGCCTAAATGTGTCTTCAGGGGTGAACAAGTTAAATAATGAACAATTCCCTTTCACCTTTCATCACGGAAATCTACATCCCAACCCCCACCAATACACACTAATATAAAATAATACTACAATCAGTCGATCACTGGCCCTGCCTCATCATAGGACCTCACAGACTGGCCAAATGCTATGATCTCCGCGTGGAAATCCTTTTGATTGATCAGGCAAAACATCCAGGTACAAATACAGCGTTTTTATTAAAAAGATATTCTCGTTTTATATTTTCCGGTTGAACACTATTAAATCAAGGCTAAACAGTATTTTTGATCGATCAGCGCAATGGAACTGGAAGTACCGTAGTGAATCTAATGAGTGCTCTTTCTGAACACACCAATATTCAATGTATCTATCTGTGCCTTGGTATTGATCACTTTCCTGCCCCACCCCCCTCCCCCATCCATCTTCTTTTTGTAGCCAAAGTCTACAAATGAAGTTTGAACCAGTTACCCCGCTGTTCTATTGAAATGGAGCTGATAGCAGAATAACAAACATCTTAACCACTTGGCCACTGAAACATAAAAACCAGAACTCATTGTAGAATATCAGAAACCTCTCCCTCTTGGTCCCTATGACACAGAACAAGGAGAGTAGGTAGTAGATTACCAGACATTCTAACCACTAATCCATTGTAACACTGAAATGAGAGCTTATAGAAGAGAATCAAGACATCTGAACCACAATGACCCTCAGAGATGGAGGGCTGAATGATGGAAATCTCATCCATAGAAACCTGGGAGTGGATAAATATCGGATGTGACCATGAGGTGAATGGCATAAGAAGAATTATTATACCTCACTTTCATTTAGAATGTTCTGATTGGATTAAACTTGATCACATGACTTTGATAAGTTAGATGTTTCCCCAGAATTGGAACGCAAGGGAAATAATCCCAGGGAAATATAACCCCGAGGGAAATAACCCCAGGGAAATAACCCCAGGGAAATAACCCCGAGGGAAATAACCCCAGGGAAATATAACCCCAAGGGAAATAACCCCAGGGAAATAATCCCAGGGAAATAACCCCAGGGAAAATAACCCCAGGGAAATTGGAACGCAAGGGAAATAATCCCAGGGAAATATAACCCCGAGGGAAATAACCCCAGGGAAATAACCCCAGGGAAATAACCCCAGGGAAATAACCCCAGGGAAATAACCCTTGGAAGCTCCACACGTGACCGGAAGTTGACGTCATCTGCAACGTCAACCAACAATGGCAATGCTGATGCTTATTTTTAGTAGCCCAACGAATTTAGCAACATTGTTGTTTGGAAATATCTCCATGGGTTCTTTTAACAGAGATTTTTTTCTTTTAATTTTGTTCGGTATAATAAAATAATTATGTCCCTATGTGTCGTGATACATCTAGAATTGTCTCTCGAATTTTCCACTATGAACAAGAGATGGAGAACTCAGGAAGTAGAATGTGTAAAACACCAAATGTCCATCATGGAGCCCTGTTTCCATCTTGACAGAACAGTGATGATAATATACATTCATTAGTTAGATGACACCATGATATACAATTGTATGGCCCAGTGCCATACCTTGGTAGCACCTTTAGCTATCCATGGTGCCAACGGTTAGGGTATTGTATTTCTCCAGGTGTATCATAGATATAATGCTTAATCAAAATGCTATTTTTAAGCTACCTGTCAGCAGTTCAAGACTTCTGAACATAAATTGGAAATTAAAGTAAAATTTACCTACAGAACATGGGTTATATATGTATGGATAAAATTTTCAGATTCATGGCAAAGTTAATGAAATAAGAGATTTAGGTAAAATTGGCAAAATCAGCTTCTGATGCACCATATCATTACCTGGTACTAAGTCATATGAAATTCTATATAGATAAAAGCTAACATAAATTTGGTAGTACACACAGCCAGAAACCATTACCAGTACTTTTATGTATACATCCATTTAAAAAAAATTAAAAGTCATTTCAGGACATGCTAAATAATTTTGTGATGGAAATTTCTGGAGAAAAACCACAGGCTTAATCAAGCATTGATATATTTATAGCCATTATTTGTCTTAATTCAGCACTTTAGTTTTAGTTTCACAATCCATTATCTAAATAACTAAGGTCAATTAAGGGTAACTTCCCTTGTATACCAAACATTAGGTGAGATAATTACTGCATGTGTTTTGGGAGACTGTGGTATGTTTGTGTTGTGTCTCCCTATAATAGTGTGTTTTGGGAGGCTGTGGTATGGTAGTGTTGTGTTCCCTTGTGATAGTGTGTTTTAGGAGACTGTGGTATGGTTGTGGTGTGTCTCCTTGTGATAGTGTGTTTTGGGAGACTGTGGTATGTTTGTGTTGTGTCTCCCTGTGATAGTGGAACTGTTCTCCATTTTCTAGTGCTATCTCACTGAACCATACTGCCAAGCACCAGCTTATAGCTGTAATATAGGATGCCAGCACTGTTATGATCAGCTGGCATTTTGTTTTTTTAATATGTACGGTAGAACATCATGGTTTTATTATGTATCAATAATTCCATAAAACATATGTTACTGATCCACATCATACACCTTTAATTCAAGCATTTTCATCAATCAAGAGAATATATAATAAGAACTAACCCACATAAGCAATAACAGTAGTTCTATCTGATTAGGGTTGAAGTGAAGAACAATGAGAGGTATTTGAAATCAGCCCCATTAGGCCTAACAGACCATGCTATTGATTGAGATGCTGATATATTGATGTTTATCTGTAGATGTTCTGTTACCATTGTTTCTGACGTAGTCCCACAAATCTGATTACCAGATCAAGTCTCATTAGACACTGGAATGTGCTGAGGCCACAGCAATAGTACTGAAGTACTGAAATTTACATTCTACGATGGGAAGTCTTAAAGTGTACAAATTTAATTCTAGGATGGGAAGTCTAAAAGTGTACAAATTTAATTCTAGATTAAAACATATCACCGCCAACTTTTCACAAGATAGATGATTAATAAGGTTTCAACATCCTTATTGTAGTTTTATACATTATTGATATTCAACTAATAAACCTATCACATCACAATCTGAAACTTTTTACTTTGCTATCAAGACGTATATTGACATTCACAGATTAGCAGTCTTGTGTAACTACAATAGGAGCAAGGTCAGAGGTCACCGTAAGTTATCTCTGACTTAAACACAAGGTCAAAGTTTACTGATAAATTAATTCTGATAGACACAAGGTTATAGGTCACTGTAGTTTTGCCCTAAATTAAACAAGGTTATAACTATAACCAAATGCTTATTCTCAAAACAGAAACAAGGTCAAAGATCTCTTATATTTTTGAATGAGAGATAAGGTAAGGAGGTCACTCAAGCTAAACTTGACCCTCCTGCAAAAGGAACAAGGTCATGGTTCACGGATCAGAGGTCACTATATTTCCTTTTAATCTTTACTCCTTTAATAGACAAAGGTCAAAGTTTAATGTAGTTTATCCTCATATGAAATCAATTGATCTGATCTGGGAGTCTGGCCCCTACATGCCCCATCAACAAAGTGAAAGGCTTGTCTAGGAGTGTGAACAAATGGCCCAGACCATGGATAATTTAAATCATCTGAATCAGTAGCCGTTGTGACTTTTGCTTGCTGACAATTAGATTTGTAGACACGACCAGTTCAGTTGATTTGCTCGGTCAATGACAAGCGTATGCTAGCCGCATCACCTGATTATGATAACTGTGCTGGCAGGCAATGAGAGAACCATCATCAGTTTCAACAACAGACAAACAGCTTTATAGCCTTACCTTAGTTTCTTCTTAGTCAAGCACTTAATCACACTTGGTCCCAATCAAAGTGTCACTCAAGTGGCATCAATGGTGCACCAATCTGTAAAGCAGATAAAACAAAAATATTATTATAGTAGTTATACATTATAGGTTTGTATTTATTACAACACGGCTTAATTAGTATAGGGTGAATTATACAGGGCGTAATTACCACACTGTTGTAATATAAAGACATAACAGGTTTGATAGACCCTGTATATGTGATGTGTTCAGTCGATTGGAAAATTCCTAACTCATATTCACCTTCAATTTTGACCAAAATATAAGTGGTCGTAGTGAGGGATGGGATGGTTTAGGGTTCTTACTGGTAGAATATCAGATACCCTGACCATTTGTTTAAAGTGAGCCAGAAGTGGAGAGCTAGAGGTAGAATATCAGATACCCTGACCATTTGTTTAAAGTGAGCCAGAAGTGGAGAGCTAGAGGTAGAATATCAGATACCCTGACCATTTGTTTAAAGTGAGACCAGAAGTGAGCCAGAAGTGGAGAGCTACTGGTAGAATATCAGATACCCTGACCATTTGTTTAAAGTGAGCCAGAAGTGGAGAGCTAGAGGTAGAATATCAGATACCCTGACCATTTGTTTAAAGTGAGCCAGAAGTGGAGAGCTAGAGGTAGAATATCAGATACCCTGACCATTTGTTTAAAGTGAGCCAGAAGTGGAGAGCTAGAGGTAGAATATCAGATACCCTGACCATTTGTTTAAAGTGAGCCAGAAGTGGAGAGCTAGAGGTAGAATATCAGATACCCTGACCATTTGTTTAAAGTGAGCCAGAAGTGGAGAGCTAGAGGTAGAATATCAGATACCCTGACCATTTGTTTAAAGTGAGCCAGAAGTGGAGAGCTAGAGGTAGAATATCAGATACCCTGACCAGTGGAGAGCTTGTAGAATTCAGAACCTGACCATTTGTTTAAAGTGAGCCAGAAGTGGAAGTAGAGGTAGAATATCAGATACCCTGACCATTTGTTTAAGTGAGCAGAAGTGGAGAGCTAGAGGTAGAATATCAGATACCCTGACCATTTGTTTAAAGTGAGCCAGAAGTGGAGAGCTAGAGGTAGAATATCAGATACCCTGACCATTTGTTTAAAGTGAGCCAGAAGTGGAGAGCTAGAGGTAGAATATCAGATACCCTGACCATTTGTTTAAAGTGAGCCAGAAGTGGAGAGCTAGAGGTAGAATATCAGATACCCTGACCATTTGTTTAAAGTGAGCCAGAAGTGGAGAGCTAGAGGTAGAATGTCAGACACCTTAACCACTTAGCCACGGCAGCCAGAAGTGGAGAGCTAGAGGTAGAATGTCAGACACCTTAACCACTTAGCCACGGCAGCCCCTCTGCACTAACAATCCACAAGTACAGCTGTTTGCAGTGTGAAGGTGTGATAACATGACAACATTAACGTGCTTGTTACATGTCTGCTACCAAAACCTTCCCTGACCCTCCCCCTTCTGCATGTATACAGCTTCAGTTAACAGTCTACATAACAAAGTGCATCATGCAAACAAACTACAATAACAAACAGCACAATCAAACTCTTGAGACAATACACACATTCTATCAGTTCCATAGGCCATAACTCACATGTATACTATTTGGTATTCAAACTGAACAGAAGACCATTTTGATAGGATAATTCAGCATGACTGGGCAGTACATAGGTAAATCGGTGACTGACATAGCATGCTATTTGGAATGATACTATTATGATACCTTATAAAACGACGTATAATGTGGTCACTTTGTAGTAATCCAGTACACGACTTAACATAAAACACTGAACAATGACAAAGGACTGGATATTTATGTCTCTGAAGCTTGATATTGTGGACTTTGTATATTCAGTATAAACCTAATTATAATTTGCCTTGGCACTCCATCATATCCCCTGTTGTCCTTGAGATCGGTTGTCCTGATATTGTTCTATCATTGCTGCCATTCTCTAATATTTTTCTAAATCTGTGTTGTTTTGGCATTTTGCACTTAAAGTGAACAGTCGGGCAAGGATGGCTAAAGTCGGTAAAAATGGTGTGAATGTATCCAGTATAATTTCTTATGGAATAGAAAAATAAACTTTCTCGTCAAAATCTGTCTGTGTACGTAGAAATTAATTTAAAGTATATGAATCCTAAAACGTCCTCCCGGCTGACTATGTCCATGGTTACATTTCCACGCAGCCTCGCTTTCAATGCTTTAATCTTTTCTTATTTCAATGGTCAGAACTGGGAAACGTAAGCAAAACTTGACCGTCGTATTATTATGTGAGAACTTTTGGAGGGCCAATGAACGCATTAAGACTGGTTTTCTTTGCCCGACTATTCACTTTAAATGTGTGTATGCATGAGTTATCAGGTAATTCTTTATCATGTGTAGCTCTGGTGTTGTTTTCTGTCCTATTCCTACTTTCAATATCACAAGAGTTATCTACCCTTGTGGATAGAGTTATCTACCCTTGTGGGTAGATATTGATTGCGACTTCACAAGATTGCGAGCGTTACATCATACTCAATTTAGAGAAAATTATTAAAGCTCACAAAATAATGACATCACAATGAATACCTACCTGTTTTATGAGTTGTGGTCCTATGTTGTCAATGTTGTGTTTTGTGAGTTGTGGTCCTATGTTGTCAATGTTGTGTTTTGTGAGTTGTGGTTCTGTGTTGTCAATGTTGTGTTTTGTGAGTTGTGGTCCTGTGTTGTCAATGTTGTGTTTTGTGAGTTGTGGTCCTGTGTTGTCAATGTTGTGTTTTATGAGTTGTGGTCCTATGTTGTCAATGCTGTGTTTTGTGAGTTGTGGTCCTGTGTCGTCACTGTTGTGTTTTGTGAGTTGTGGTTCTGTGTTGTCAATGTTGTGTTTTGTGAGTTGTGGTCCTGTGTTGTCACTGTTGTGTTTTGTGAGTTGTGGTTCTGTGTTGTCAATGTTGTGTTTTGTGAGTTGTGGTCCTGTGTTGTCAATGTTGTGTTTTGTGAGTTGTGGTCCTGTGTTGTCAATGTTGTGTTTTGTGAGTTGTGGTCCTGTGTTGTCAATGTTGTGTTTTGTGAGTTGTGGTTCTGTGTTGTCAATGTTGTGTTTTGTGAGTTGTGGTCCTGTGTTGTCAATGTTGTGTTTTGTGAGTTGTGGTCCTGTGTTGTCACTGTTGTGTTTTGTGAGTTGTGGTCCTGTGTTGTCAATGTTGTGTTTTGTGAGTTGTGGTCCTGTGTTGTCACTGTTGTGTTTTATGAGTTGTTGTCCTGTGTTGTCACTGTTGTGTTTTGTGAGTTGTGGTCCTGTGTTGTCACTGTTGTGTTTTGTGAGTTGTGGTTCTATGTTATGTGTTGTTCTAAGACCCTACTGACCAGATTCCACACATCATGACAGTCACTAACGATGAACTAAGTGAGATGGATTTCCCTCCTTTTCAGGGCAATGAAGACAAATGGTGTGTTTCCTGACCATGATTCTCAGCGTTTCAGAGCACGATTTTGAGTAGAGCTGTTCACCAATGAAACACACTAATCTGTGACAATGTATCGATAAATCCTCTTTGCCAACACAAAGAGTGTTTCTTGTGCATGCAACCATTGAGCAACCTACAGTACAAGTGTTTTAAGGAAATCATGATGGCAGCCTCTGTTAGGTACAAAATAAGGTAGTGTGACTACATAAGAAGAAAAATAGTTCTGTGTTTGTTATTCTTCTGAAACTTCACATTTAAAGAAGATGGTTTGGAATGATTATCCAACATAATGTTACTAGTTTTTGTTGTGAATTCTAAGACTGCGGCTTTTAGATATTTTCAGCATCTTTTAAAATAAATACTGTCAGAATTCAGAGATTCTTATTTCATATGGATGATTCTTATAAAGGTAAAATTGCATTCCTTCATATGCTTCTCCATTTATTTGAGAGGTTTAACAAGTTTCTGAGACACTGAAAAAGAACTTCAATAAATATGGATGCCAAATATTGTGTGTAGTTGATAAGAATTAATGCGATTCCCCTTTAAACTACCTAAAACATCGAAAAATTTATTTTAAGTGTAACGGAAGGTCTAAGAATTTGAGAAACTTACAGAGTGTTATAATTTCAGTCAGGTGGTTTATTATTAGCCCTGCAGCCTTTAAACACCTTTTCTTTATTGAAAACACTTTATGACCTCACAACATTATCATCATTCAACTATCTTACTTTGTGTGAATTAAAACAATATGCGTTTTACCCCTACATTTCAGGGATTTATACCAATTATACAACTCTTGATAATATGAAGAAAAATTCACCACATGGATTTTCTATTTGGAATATTTTATTGCACAAGCTAGCCACATATGGAAATTGGTCAACACGTGGTCAACAATGTATAATACAAGCTCTCTCCTTCAAATGGATCTGCTTCAGTGAATTATTTTCAAGAATATTTAAAGATGCTCCACTGCTGACCAATGGTATTTTTTCACTATAAAAAACAGGAGCAGACGATTTAGTATTTTTCTTCTGTTACAAAAGTTACTTCCTTTAAACCATTACCACCATTAAAAAGTTTGAGCTTCTAATTTTACTTCAAGTTAAAAATATGAAAAATATTTAATTGCATCCCGAAAAAATTCCATGACACTATATCCTATATGGAATGAAGTACTGATTGCGCATGCACCAAAGGCGAAATAAATTAATTTAATAATATTTGTGTTAATGAGGCATATACATATATACATGATTAAACACCAATTATTGTTCAAATGATTAATATCATCTATGCTCTGTCGGCGGTGGAGCATCTTTAAATTAAACTTTTGAATTTAAATTTATTATACAGAACTTAAATATTAAAGAAGTGGTGATTTTCAGCTTTTTTATTGTACCAAGGAGTAAAATAACCCCTTCAAAATCTACCTTTATTTTTTTCCTAGATAGATAAAGATACCAAAATCAAGCATCTTTCCCTCATTCAATATTGAACTACATTGGACTGAAAATTGTGGTTGATATAACTTCAATAATTCTTGTGTACCGTAGTAGACAAATTTTTTAATATTCAAGAAGATAAAACCTGCCAGTACAATGTATAAATTCTGATCGAGAGATTTGCCTTTAAATAACATTATGAAGACCTTGACCATCAAATACCACCCAATGTCATACTTACACTATCTTACCAAAAGCCTTCCCTTGGCCTTGGTCTAGTCTCAGGAATCCATTTATTTGTATATTCTACATTTATATCGTCAGCGTGTCTAGACCAGGTGTAAGAGGTTAGTATGGTGAAGGCAGCGAACCAGACCCCTGTGTTTCCCCTAGTTAGCTAAGTAATTAAGTGCACACTACCAGTGGTAAATACTACTACTAAATCGTATATCTCTAATGCACACACAAATAAACACACACCGAAGCTTTGGCAGCATCTGCCTCCAACCTGACAATGAATCATAAACAAATAACATGTGGTTTGGTACGATCCTTCAATATATATAGGCAGTGGCCAAACCACAACTCATGTTTTCTATAAAGACAAAAAACAGTTCAAAGCAATATACTGAATAGTACTGACGTAAAGATGTTCTTATTTTGACATCTGAATCATCAAAATCTCTCTAGGTGTAATGTCTGAAAACAATAGATTTCTCCAAGCTCCTGATCACTACAGCATAATGGTAAGACTGATGAAGAGATGGAGAAGATTTATTTGTTCCTCGTCCCTTATCTGTTTGCCTTATCAATACAGATCAGGTGCAATTGAAATCATTTTATTTTCACATTGCCGAGTTGCTATGATAAGTGATCAATTTTGGCGATCGGCGACAGATAACCATTTGACAATGAGCCTTTTTAAATGTCAAAACTGACAGGAACATTATTGAGTTAAGCTCTTTCATGGCCATCTGCTCAAACAGCTCAGCCACACAACAAATAGACTCATCAATTGAGCTGTCACATGTAATTGTCTCTAAAGCACAAACTATATTCAGACCATTCCCTAAATGGTTTCCACAAGATAAGGCCACACTGCTACCTTTTTCCAGATGCTGATGTAATTTGTGTGGACAATAGTCTATCATGTTTATAAAAGTGACGCAAATTGAATCAACAATATTGTTAAAGTTGCAAATGTTCTGTGTCTTGAAAAGCAGTTAGATAAGTAATTATTGCCCATCCAAATAATGGATTATAAAGGTTATCTCCCTTTATTCCCACTGATTACCTGCCTTTGTATTTTCAGTTTATTATTATTTCCCTTCTAAGTAATAGACTAGAGTGGTTAGCTGGCTTTATTTTGACATATTTCAATGATTCTCTTCTGTCGGGGACCACAGTTGTCAAGTGGTAATGTGTCCTCTTTCCCTTTGGGTCACAAGTTTGAAACCTGTGTATAGAGCAGTTGCCAGGTACTGACTGAAGGGTGGTATTTTTTTTTTTTTGGGGGGGGGGGGGGGAGGTACTCCAGCTTTCCTCTACATTTTAAATGGCTGTTAATAGGAGAATAAACAAAAAAAAACCCAATGTCTCCAACTAGAATCTCCCTTTGTAATGATAAACTCCACTAATTATCTCCCTTTACCAGACTTCCTTTTGTCACACCATTATCACAGAATGCTATTGAAATTGACATCATATTCCAATCACCAATTTCCATCAGCTTGCCACATGTTCAGAAAATTTGCACACCCTCATTACAAAATGGCAATTGTCTAAATACTGAAAATCAGCCTCCTTCTGATACACAAGTGGGATGTTTCAATCAACTGCTACATATCCCAATATTTCCTAAGAGGTAAAAAAGGATTTTTTTTGTAACACATTGTACTGCTGTAATGACCTAGTACAGTGAAATTGATCCATTCATCCCTAAAGACACATGTGGACTCTTCTAATTCTAAGACAGGAATGGTCCATTATAAAACTTCAGGAGTGAATGAGTTAATTATTTAAAGATTCAATAATGTGCTGTATATTACCAATGAGTATTTTGTTCATCGTTCCTTTCTGTACCACCACAAATAACCTGATTCCTCAATCTCTGTACTTTTAAGGTTTTCCCCTGGACTTAATTTACATGGCAGGAGCTGATGTAGGTTAGAAGTACACTGATCTGCACCAACCTCCTGATAGATGTCATGGTAAACATGGAGCCCTAAAAGTCCACCAGGATTATGTACATAAAGCTGAGGCTCCTGTCACTGAGTTAATCACTCAAAGTCATGTCAGTGCAGAGCCAATCATTAACAAGAGGCCAAGAGGGCCTGTATCCATAACCTGGATATTGCAAAATTGTAGGATTCATATAGGCACTGCCTGTTATCTGATCCTTTTGTTTAAAACAATTAAATAATTTGAATTGAATTGAATTATTCTAAAACATTTGTTTTTGGCGTATCACTAACTTGGATATTGCAAATATTATTTCAAATCACTACTTTACAAGAGAGAGATTTTTTTTTCTGTATGAGGATGCCACTCTACCAGGCCAATGGGGACAAAATAATTGTAGACCAAACTTTGATTCACCATTACATGTTTAAGTTCCTTTTATACAAGGAACTTAAATAATGTTAACCTTAACCTTAACTTTACCTTTTATTTAAGGATGGTGGGAGTTACCACTATGCAAATTATGTTCCCCTTACACAAAGAATGTTTCTGAACAGATTTGGTTATTATCCATGTAAGTGCATATGCTAAGTGACAAAAATCATATCTGCAAGTCAGTCACTAAAATTTTGCTAGTGACACCTTAACCACTTAGCTACAGTTACCAAAAGGTAGATGACTATAGTGATAGAATGATAGACACATTTTTTTCTCTCTGAACAATCTCAAACATTAAAAAATGTTGAGATTATAATTTCATATTAGGAACATATGTGTGTCCTATGTACATATCTGTAAAGGTGTTGTTGTATAATTGGGGGTCTGTGGTGTGGTATGTCCTATGTACATATCTGTAAAGGTGTTGTTGTATAATTGGTGGTCTGTGGTGTGGTATGTCCTATGTACATATCTGTAAAGGTGTTGTTGTATAATTGGGGGTCTGTGGTGTGGTATGTCCTATGTACATATCTGTAAAGGTGTTGTTGTATAATTGGGGGTCTGTGGTGTGGTATGTCCTATGTACATATCTGTAAAGGTGTTGTTGTATAATTGGGGGTCTGTGGTGTGGTATGTCCTATGTACATATCTGTAAAGGTGTTGTAGTATAATTGGGGGTCTGTGGTGTGGTATGTCCTATGTACATATCTGTAAAGGTGTTGTTGTATAATTGGGGGTCTGTGGTGTGGTATGTCCTATGTACATATCTGTAAAGGTGTTGTTGTATAATTGGGGGTCTGTGGTGTGGTATGTCCTATGTACATATCTGTAAAGGTGTTGTTGTATAATTGGGGGTCTGTGGTGTGGTATGTCCTATGTACATATCTGTAAAGGTGTTGTTGTATAATTGGGGGTCTGTGGTGTGGTATGTCCTATGTACATATCTGTAAAGGTGTTGTTGTATAATTGGGGGTCTGTGGTGTGGTATGTCCTATGTACATATCTGTAAAGGTGTTGTTGTATAATTGGGGGTCTGTGGTGTGGTATGTCCTATGTACATATCTGTAAAGGTGTTGTTGTATAATTGGGGGTCTGTGGTGTGGTATGTCCTATGTACATATCTGTAAAGGTGTTGTTGTATAATTGGGGGTCTGTGGTGTGGTATGTCCTATGTACATATCTGTAAAGGTGTTGTTGTATAATTGGGGGTCTGTGGTGTGGTATGTCCTATGTACATATCTGTAAAGGTGTTGTTGTATAATTGGGGGTCTGTGGTGTGGTATGTCCTATGTACATATCTGTAAAGGTGTTGTTGTATAATTGGGGGTCTGTGGTGTGGTATGTCCTATGTACATATCTGTAAAGGTGTTGTTGTATAATTGGGGGTCTGTGGTGTGGTATGTCCTATGTACATATCTGTAAAGGTGTTGTTGTATAATTGGGGGTCTGTGGTGTGGTATGTCCTATGTACATATCTGTAAAGGTGTTGTTGTATAATTGGGGGTCTGTGGTGTGGTATGTCCTATGTACATATCTGTAACTGTGGTGTTGTATAATTGGGGGTCTGTGGTGTGGTATGTCCTATGTACATATCTGTAAAGGTGTTGTTGTATAATTGGGGGTCTGTGGTGTGGTATGTCCTATGTACATATCTGTAAAGGTGTTGTTGTATAATTGGGGGTCTGTGGTGTGGTATGTCCTATGTACATATCTGTAAAGGTTTGTTGTATAATTGGGGGTCTGTGGTGTGGTATGTCCTATGTACATATCTGTAAAGGTGTTGTTGTATAATTGGGGGTCTGTGGTGTGGTATGTCCTATGTACATATCTGTAAAGGTGTTGTTGTATAATTGGGGGTCTGTGGTGTGGTATGTCCTATGTACATATCTGTAAAGGTGTTGTTGTATAATTGGGGGTCTGTGGTGTGGTATGTCCTATGTACATATCTGTAAAGGTGTTGTTGTATAATTGGGGGTCTGTGGTGTGGTATGTCCTATGTACATATCTGTAAAGGTGTTGTTGTATAATTGGGGGTCTGTGGTGTGGTATGTCCTATGTACATATCTGTAAAGGTGTTGTTGTATAATTGGGGGGTCTGTATGTGGTGTGGTATGTCCTATGTACATATCTGTAAAGGTGTTGTTGTATAATTGGGGGTCTGTGGTGTGGTATGTCCTATGTACATATCTGTAAAGGTGTTGTTGTATAATTGGGGGTCTGTGGTGTGGTATGTCCTATGTACATATCTGTAAAGTGTTGTTGTATAATTGGGGGTCTGTGGTGTGGTATGTCCTATGTACATATCTGTAAAGGTGTTGTTGTATAATTGGGGGTCTGTGGTGTGGTATGTCCTATGTACATATCTGTAAAGGTGTTGTTGTATAATTGGGGGTCTGTGGTGTGGTATGTCCTATGTACATATCTGTAAAGGTGTTGTTGTATAATTGGGGGTCTGTGGTGTGGTATGTCCTATGTACATATCTGTAAAGGTGTTGTTGTATAATTGGGGGTCTGTGGTGTGGTATGTCCTATGTACATATCTGTAAAGGTGTTGTTGTATAATTGGGGGTCTGTGGTGTGGTATGTCCTATGTACATATCTGTGTATAAAGGTGTACAGACATATCTGTAAAGGTGTTGTTGTATAATTGGGGGTCTGTGGTGTGGTATGTCCTATGTACATATCTGTAAAGGTGTTGTTGTATAATTGGGGGTCTGTGGTGTGTGGTATGTCCTATGTACATATCTGTAAAGGTGTTGTTGTATAATTGGGGGTCTGTGGTGTGGTATGTCCTATGTACATATCTGTAAAGGTGTTGTTGTATAATTGGGGGTCTGTGGTGTGGTATGTCCTATGTACATATCTGTAAAGGTGTTGTTGTATAATTGGGGGTCTGTGGTGTGGTATGTCCTATGTACATATCTGTAAAGGTGTTGTTGTATAATTGGGGGTCTGTGGTGTTGTTGTATAATTGGGGGTCTGTGGTGTTGTATAATTGGGGGTCTGTGGTGTGGTATGTCCTATGTACATATCTGTAAAGGTGTTGTTGTATAATTGGGGGTCTGTGGTGTGGTATGTCCTATGTACATATCTGTAAAGGTGTTGTTGTATAATTGGGGGTCTGTGGTGTGGTATGTCCTATGTACATATCTGTAAAGGTGTTGTTGTATAATTGGGGGTCTGTGGTGTGGTATGTCCTATGTACATATCTGTAAAGGTGTTGTTGTATAATTGGGGGTCTGTGGTGTTGTATAATTGGGGGTCTGTGGTGTGGTATGTCCTATGTACATATCTGTAAAGGTGTTGTTGTATAATTGGGGGTCTGTGGTGTGGTATGTCCTATGTACATATCTGTAAAGGTGTTGTTGTATAATTGGGGGTCTGTGGTGTTGTATAATTGGGGGTCTGTGGTGTGGTATGTCCTATGTACATATCTGTAAAGGTGTTGTTGTATAATTGGGGGTCTGTGGTGTGGTATGTCCTATGTACATATCTGTAAAGGTGTTGTTGTATAATTGGGGGTCTGTGGTGTGGTATGTCCTATGTACATATCTGTAAAGGTGTTGTTGTATAATTGGGGGTCTGTGGTGTTGTATAATTGGGGGTCTGTGGTGTGGTATGTCCTATGTACATATCTGTAAAGGTGTTGTTGTATAATTGGGGGTCTGTGGTGTTGTATAATTGGGGGTCTGTGGTGTGGTATGTCCTATGTACATATCTGTAAAGGTGTTGTTGTATAATTGGGGGTCTGTGGTGTGGTATGTCCTATGTACATATCTGTAAAGGTGTTGTTGTATAATTGGGGGTCTGTGGTGTGGTATGTCCTATGTACATATCTGTAAAGGTGTTGTTGTATAATTGGGGGTCTGTGGTGTTGTATAATTGGGGGTCTCTGTGGTGTGGTATGTCCTATGTACATATCTGTAAAGGTGTTGTTGTATAATTGGGGGTCTGTGGTGTGGTATGTCCTATGTACATATCTGTAAAGGTGTTGTTGTATAATTGGGGGTCTGTGGTGTGGTATGTCCTATGTACATATCTGTAAAGGTGTTGTTGTATAATTGGGGGTCTGTGGTGTGGTATGTCCTATGTACATATCTGTAAAGGTGTTGTTGTATAATTGGGGGTCTGTGGTGTGGTATGTCCTATGTACATATCTGTAAAGGTGTTGTTGTATAATTGGGGGTCTGTGGTGTGGTATGTCCTATGTACATATCTGTAAAGGTGTTGTTGTATAATTGGGGGTCTGTGGGTGTGGTATGTCCTATGTACATATCTGTAAAGGTGTTGTTGTATAATTGGGGGTCTGTGGTGTGGTATGTCCTATGTACATATCTGTAAAGGTGTGTTGTTGTATAATTGGGGGTCTGTGGTGTGGTATGTCCTATGTACATATCTGTAAAGGTGTTGTTGTATAATTGGGGGTCTGTGGTGTGGTATGTCCTATGTACATATCTGTAAAGGTGTTGTTGTATAATTGGGGGGTCTGTGGTGTGGTATGTCCTATGTACATATCTGTAAAGGTGTTGTTGTATAATTGGGGGTCTGTGGTGTGGTATGTCCTATGTACATATCTGTAAAGGTGTTGTTGTATAATTGGGGGTCTGTGGTGTGGTATGTCCTATGTACATATCTGTAAAGGTGTTGTTGTATAATTGGGGGTCTGTGGTGTGGTATGTCCTATGTACATATCTGTAAAGGTGTTGTTGTATAATTGGGGGTCTGTGGTGTGGTATGTCCTATGTACATATCTGTAAAGGTGTTGTTGTATAATTGGGGGTCTGTGGTGTGGTATGTCCTATGTACATATCTGTAAGGTTGTTGTTAATTGGGGGTCTGTGGTGTGGTATGTCCTATGTACATATCTGTAAAGGTGTTGTTGTATAATTGGGGGTCTGTGGTGTGGTATGTCCTATGTACATATCTGTAAAGGTGTTGTTGTATAATTGGGGGTCTGTGGTGTGGTATGTCCTATGTACATATCTGTAAAGGTGTTGTTGTATAATTGGGGGTCTGTGGTGTGGTATGTCCTATGTACATATCTGTAAAGGTGTTGTGTATAATTGGGGGTCTGTGGTGTGGTATGTCCTATGTACATATCTGTAAAGGTGTTGTTGTATAATTGGGGGTCTGTGGTGTGGTATGTCCTATGTACATATCTGTAAAGGTGTTGTTGTATAATTGGGGGTCTGTGGTGTGGTATGTCCTATGTACATATCTGTAAAGGTGTTGTTGTATAATTGGGGGTCTGTGGTGTGGTATGTCCTATGTACATATCTGTAAAGGTGTTGTTGTATAATTGGGGGTCTGTGGTGTGGTATGTCCTATGTACATATCTGTAAAGGTGTTGTTGTATAATTGGGGGTCTGTGGTGTGGTATGTCCTATGTACATATCTGTAAAGGTGTTGTTGTATAATTGGGGGTCTGTGGTGTGGTATGTCCTATGTACATATCTGTAAAGGTGTTGTTGTATAATTGGGGGTCTGTGGTGTGGTATGTCCTATGTACATATCTGTAAAGGTGTTGTTGTATAATTGGGGGTCTGTGGTGTGGTATGTCCTATGTACATATCTGTAAAGGTGTTGTTGTATAATTGGGGGTCTGTGGTGTGGTATGTCCTATGTACATATCTGTAAAGGTGTGTTGTTGTATAATTGGGGGTCTGTGGTGTGGTATGTCCTATGTACATATCTGTAAAGGTGTTGTTGTATAATTGGGGGTCTGTGGTGGTATGTCTGTATATCTGTGGTGTGGTATGTCCTATGTACATATCTGTAAAGGTGTTGTTGTATAATTGGGGGTCTGTGTGTGTGGTATGTCCTATGTACATATCTGTAAAGGTGTTGTTGTATAATTGGGGGTCTGTGGTGTGGTATGTCCTATGTACATATCTGTAAAGGTGTTGTTGTATAATTGGGGGTCTGTGGTGTGGTATGTCCTATGTACATATCTGTAAAGGTGTTGTTGTATAATTGGGGGTCTGTGGTGTGGTATGTCCTATGTACATATCTGTAAAGGTGTTGTTGTATAATTGGGGGTCTGTGGTGTGGTATGTCCTATGTACATATCTGTAAAGGTGTTGTTGTATAAATGTCCTATGTACATATCTGTAAAGGTGTTGTTGTATAATTGGGGGTCTGTGGTGTGGTATGTCCTATGTACATATCTGTAAAGGTGTTGTTGTATAATTGGGGGTCTGTGGTGTGGTATGTCCTATGTACATATCTGTAAAGGTGTTGTTGTATAATTGGGGGTCTGTGGTGTGGTATGTCCTATGTACATATCTGTAAAGGTGTTGTTGTATAATTGGGGGTCTGTGGTGTGGTATGTCCTATGTACATATCTGTAAAGGTGTTGTTGTATAATTGGGGGTCTGTGGTGTGGTATGTCCTATGTACATATCTGTAAAGGTGTTGTTGTATAATTGGGGGTCTGTGGTGTGGTATGTCCTATGTACATATCTGTAAAGGTGTTGTTGTATAATTGGGGGTCTGTGGTGTGGTATGTCCTATGTACATATCTGTAAAGGTGTTGTTGTATAATTGGGGGTCTGTGGTGTGGTATGTCCTATGTACATATCTGTAAAGGTGTTGTTGTATAATTGGGGGTCTGTGGTGTGGTATGTCCTATGTACATATCTGTAAAGGTGTTGTTGTATAATTGGGGGTCTGTGGTGTGGTATGTCCTATGTACATATCTGTAAAGGTGTTGTTGTATAATTGGGGGTCTGTGGTGTGGTATGTCCTATGTACATATCTGTAAAGGTGTTGTTGTATAATTGGGGGTCTGTGGTGTGGTATAATCCTATGTACATATCTGTGGTTGTTGTATAATTGGGGGTCTGTGGTGTGGTATGTCCTATGTACATATCTGTAAAGGTGTTGTTGTATAATTGGGGGTCTGTGGTGTGGTATGTCCTATGTACATATCTGTAAAGGTGTTGTTGTATAATTGGGGGTCTGTGGTGGTGGTATGTCCTATGTACATATCTGTAAAGGTGTTGTTGTATAATTGGGGGTCTGTGGTGTGGTATGTCCTATGTACATATCTGTAAAGGTTTGTTGTAAATTGGGGTCTGTGGTGTGTTGTATGTATGTATATTTAATAGTGTTGTTGTATAATTGGGGGTCTGTGGTGTGGTATGTCCTATGTACATATCTGTAAAGGTGTTGTTGTATAATTGGGGGTCTGTGGTGTGGTATGTCCTATGTACATATCTGTAAAGGTGTTGTTGTATAATTGGGGGTCTGTGGTGTGGTATGTCCTATGTACATATCTGTAAAGGTGTTGTTGTATAATTGGGGGTCTGTGGTGGGGTCTGTGGTCTACAAGAACACTTGTATATGTATTAAAACAGAACAAACATGTCAATCATCCTCACTTACATGACTGGTGAGAATACATTATAACGGTAAACTGAATGTAGGTTAACTTTCACGGTGAGGAGATACAGAGCCTGTTCTCCCTGTTTTTTCCCTTTTCTTCTCTAATTAGTTACCACTATAAGCAAGGGTGCATGTTACGCCTGGGGTTAACTTTTTTGAGATATTTTTTTGTGTTCCTGCTGAAATGTGTTTTAAACTAAATCACAGAACAAGGTAGATTGTGTGTTATCGGATGTTTCATTAGCAGTGGAGTGGCACTACATGATAAGCCAGCAAGAGCCTTGATGAACGCCAATCAGTTTCCTAGTACTTCTCCCCTACAAACTGGCTTCCTCGTTTATCCCTCAGCAGAGTGTTGTAGCCTGTAGATTTTTTTTTATCTTTCCATTACGTTTTTTTTATCTGTCCCATAAACAATCGTATAACATAAGAACTTACACATATTGGAAAAAAATGATCTTTACTACTTAAGTATCGGGACATTACATCAGTTCAAGAGAGAATAAAACATCTATACCCTCGCAACCACTGGCTGTATATCAGAAGTATGTGTAACACAGAAATCTCTGAGGGACAACCTGGTGGAGCTATGACTATGTGATTTGACTCAAGGTCTTGTTGACTTATTGAAGCCACCAGTAATTGACCTTTACATTGGTTCAAGATCAGTTTGACCAGTTTCATACTGGCACAGCAACTGATAACAGTTACCAGCTTTTGACCTTTAAATTGGTTCAAGGTCGGTTTGACCTATTATACATAAAATCACTGAGTCCCCTGAATCTTAACATGAAGGATTTTCCCCTTACTTCTGTTGAAGAATTCCATTTAATTAGGAATGTTTTTTTAATTTTGGCCCTGACACCAAAAAATGGATCTATTCCATAAGATTTAAATATCAAAATCCAGAGATATAATGTGATTCCTAAACCATTAGGGAGGAATGAAAGAGTGTTACCAAAATGTAAAAAAGGAATGGGATGTACATGGAAGTAGAAGAGAAAGCCTGTACATGTCAAATTTATGGTAAGTGCTGCCTGTACTTTTCTGAAAATATTGATGACAAGAATGGCAGAACACATGAAAACAGACAATGATTCCGACAAAGACACAATGATGTGATAGGACCAGGAAGTCTAATGGTAGATAAAATAGTTGTCAGTTTTCAACCCAGGAAACCTGTCCCCAGTGTATTACATATCTGTGATAAAACTACAGTATCAATATATATATAACTCGCCTGTCACAGCTTTCATGGAAAATCAATATGCGGCGCCTGTATCACCACCTGTGTATATTGTAAAGATCATTCCATGATATAAGTCCATCAAATTGATTACTTAATGAATTTCCTTGCTGCTGTTGACAATTCAAAATGTAAGTTTGTATCGCTGGATTATCTCTTTATAGGATTTGTAAAACTTTTTGTCAATTCAATTATGAAAGCAAAAGATTTGATGAGGCATTTCCACAATTCAATTTCAGTATTGACACCATATTTATGAATTTCCAAATATGACAGAGATTACAGCTTCTTAATAAGGAACCTGGTAGAACATACTGTAAATCTCAACATTTTTGTGGTGACTCTATTTTATCATACTCCAAGCATTGCTAGCCTGGCAATAAACATTAAATGGAATCGTTTACAGCGGTTTCTATGAAAACTTCTAATACAACCTTTACTCATCTTCATGTTTTTCTTTCTTTAATGGGTTCGTAAGTTTGGCTTACATTACACAACGCAATGCGAAAGAATTACTAGTTATTTCATAACTTTATCCTAACATTTACCAAGTTTTAAAGATTTTAAAGTTGTGATGTAATTTTTAAGGCAATTGATTATTTTCGTTTGTTTGTAGTGGCAATGAGAATGACCTTTGACCTATAGCATCAGATAACATGATAAATTTTTAGTAAAATCTATTCCACAGAGATTGAAACACTCCTTTGTGTGGATAAGATATAATATTCTTTTCATTATCATCCCTCCATAACAACCGTCCAAATCTCTAAACTCAGGATTATACCTCAAAACACAAAGATAAAATACATGAAGTGCAGGCGGTGAAAATCAAGAGAATCCTAGGTAAAATGGAGCTATTAGGATTCCTTTGTAAGTGCTTTCATCATCTCGAAAAAGCAAAATGCATTTTTGTTATCTATTCTATTTCTGTTCTGGATTATCTTTCATTATCTTCAAATCTCCACAGACGTCTCAAATTTTCCTGTGTATAATGTTACAGTTATTAATGCTTTCTTCACTCAGACAGAACTTCTTGCCGTGAAACAAATATAACTACAGATTATATTCAACATCTTGTCAGAATTCTTAAGATAATTTACTACATTACTTGTAAAACTCTAAGAATTAGCTTCCAACCGAAGTATAAAATGTTTTTGATGGCTTAAATAAGAAATTGTTCGAAACGCAATGAAACACAGCTACAAAGGAAGTGTCTGACCTACTTTATAAATTAAAGGAAATCTTTTTCGAAGATTAAATACTCACGAATGAAGCTGATAATGAATAGATTAATTTGACAATTTACTGTCAAATTACCAGTATATTAGCTTATGTTACTCCCCAAGAGAATTTTCAATTCTTTCCTGAAGAAAATCAAACTAGAAATGTTTGTAAGATGCCCCCGCCTCCGTATCTAAGTGGGATGGGACGGGATGGGTCGGCATATGGATAAATTTTCATGACATGGGTGTAAGATTTCACAGTATGGCAGATAATATAACACAGAAAAATTTCGCTCTTTTCTAATCATTCATTATACTGTTCAATTCAAGCATTGTAGTCTCTGTACCTTCCTTAACAAAGTTCATGATTAATTGTTAAGGTCGGAATACAATATCCAAAAGCAACCGAAATATGTGGCTTTGTCCATGCATTAACTAAAAGGAGCTGCAGTGGTTTATAATTACCACGGAATTAATGTGAGATACTGACAAGAAGTCGGTGGTTTTTCTTTGAGTACTCTGGCTTTTCTGATCCACCCTATAAATTTAATTGGCACATCCTTATCCACCCTATAAATTTAATTGGCACATCCTTATATGACCCTGGCTTTTAATTGAGTATAAATAAAAAAAACAAAGCCCAAGACATTAATCTGACCATTTTGTGTTTTAGGATAATCGGTTTTAATTTCACACAGAAGTATAACAGAGCCCTGTCAAAAGCTTTATAGCTGCTTTGTGCCTGTAAGCAGATTGTAAGTGAAGTACATGTGCTGTTTTAATTGCACGTTCCATCGACAGAACTCCATGGAGAATTCGAATGTCAGAAGTAGTTAAGTTTGAAAACCATCTTCTAAAATGAACCAGAATTATAAATATTTCACCCATCATTAGTGGCAAACTGCAACATTTCACAGACGAAAAAAATCAATAATGGAAACGAAAATTCACTCAAGACAGGTGTACTGTGGAGAAACAAAATGGCAGTAAAAGTCGAGCAACTGAAAAGCTTGTCAATCATTGGCTCAAAGCTTCCATATCTAAATCTCTCAGAATATGGCCAAAACTGCTTCGATGTCAAAGTTATACAAATCAAAAGGAACAAGCTTTTAAAACAGAAATGAGGATTTCTAATTTTACATTAAAAAAACATCCAGGGTCATTTAACATAGTGCTAGCTATAATTAGGTTTTAAAAGTCAGAGTGCCCAGAGAAAATTCACTAACCTGCAGTACCTTACATTGACAGATCAACAGCTCTCAATCAAACTGAAATGTATTGTGTATGCTACAACATTGAATAGGTACACCCTTGTGGTAGTATGTTGGATCTTCAATGATTACCCTTAGCTGAAGTTATTATTCAAATAAAATGCTTCTTCCAGGCTTGGCATCACTCTTAAATACTGAAATTATCAACAAAATTATAGCTTTATCAGTTTGGCATATTTCCTACGTCTCAAATTAAGGGGAGATAATTTAGCATTATATGGTAGCATATCAACTAAGAAATTCTTTACCAATCCTTACAGGTATTGATCGAGACCGGTCAAATTTTTGCCTTTAGATTTTAAGTTAACATCTGTCTACATAAACCTATATTTATACTAACAATACATTTCTTAGTTTAAACATCTTTGAGAATCTGACTCGATCACCATAGCCGCCATAATTATTCGGATTTGTTTTATATTTATGATTTTTTAAGTATGGCCAGTCTAGTAAACCATCTCCAAAGTGATTACTAAATGATTCGTGCCAGCTGATAAACCATATAGACATTAGACATTTTTGTATGTTGAATCACATCTGTTTATTTTATATGTTGAATCACATCTGTTTATTTTATATGTTGAATCACATCTGTTTATTTTATATGTTGAATCACATCTGTTTATTTTATATGTTGAATCACATCTGTTTATTTTATATGTTGAATCACATCTGTTTATTTTATATGTTGAATCACATCTGTTTATTTTATATGTTGAATCACATCTGTTTATTTTATATGTTGAATCACATCTGTTTATTTTATATGTTGAATCACATCTGTTTATTTTATATGTTGAATCACATCTGTTTATTTTATTATTACATTTTCTTGGCAGTAAACAATCATAATATAAACATATTCCACTCCTAACCAGTTTGCACTCAGTACTCCCAAACATATTGTTATACCTATCTTATCAATCAAGGATGAGGGTAATGTTATCTATTCCTCCACTATCAAACATTTTCTATCAATTTATTTATAAATTCCATCCCACTGTTTCTGTCCATCCTTTTCTCCACTCCCTTTCTCTCTATCTATCTCCATAATCTCTAATCTTTCTATCTTCCCATTTTTCTAATCACTAACCCATTCCATCTATCCCTTATCCGACTCTAAAATTATCTGTCTCTCAATTTGTTAGCTCCTTAATTATTCTTTTTATTAATCTTTCAACTTTTTCTATCTTCCTATTCCCCTATCCCGTATAATTACCCTTTTTGCCTAATTTCCTTAATCCTCCACTATTTTCATGTACTTTCCATCCATTTCTCTGACCTTTCCCCACATATATTATCCATTCATCCTAATTCAAGTCTATCTATTCATCCATCTCCCAACTCTTATTATCACTCAATTTTCTCGTCTTTCCGTACTTTCCCTCTCTGTTGAAGTGTATTTGGTTGTATTTACATTATGTAACTTGTCGCTGACAGAAGTAACTGAACTGCAAATTGAATAACTGAATGACTATGATTCTGTTCCTGATCTATTATTGCCAAGCCTCAGACTTTGATCTTGTATTTTTGATGAGGTTTAGGGAGGGGGTTGTCAGGACAACGACAGCCTTATACACTTATCTAAGGTGTTAGCCAGTACAAAAACATCATAGGTGCTGAAAAAATGCCTCCAGTATATGCAGCAAGACTGATGACAAATCCCCCTGCAACTTTGTCATTGAGATATACAGCAGGTAATTACTTGGAATACAAAAACCCAGTTTTTCAAAGTTTCATTGTTAACGCTTTTGTTTTTACTACAGTACTATTTCTATGGGTGAAATGCTGAATATATCTGCACCTCTAAATGACTAAATTCAGTTCTAGTGCTGTTGGTAATTATCTTAAGTCTAAGAAAAGAATTTAGTGAAGCTAATTAAAGAAATTATCTCCCCTCCTCCCCCCAAATGTCATGAAAGTTATATCTCAGAAATACAGAGAATGGCTTTTAAAAAATGAAGAAATAACTGATAAGCTAAGTAATTAAGTGTCATGGCTTAATGAATTATATAATTCAGGGATACAAAATACATTAACAACACAATCTACCAAAACATCCTGATGAACCCCCAAATCCTCCATTCTCAGACTATCTAGGTGAGTCGACAGCTTCTGGGATAATATAGGTTGATTGGACAAGAACACAGCCACATGTCTTTAGGCAATGATGAAAACAGTCCATCGTAATAGAAAAAATCTTCTGCACCACTGCCAGCTCGATATTTCCTGCTACGCAATGTGAGAATATAGTTTATGCATAGTAATGATAGAATTAGTGATATTGATGTAGTCGCCCTGTGCCCGTCTCCTCCCTCTATGCCCCCACCCCCACCCCCCTAAGGTTGTTAGCTGGTCACTGATTAGACGCCCACAGTTACTTATAACTATGTAAATAGTGCCATTATTCTACAGTCCATATAAAAATCTTATCAGCTAGCCAATATCTGGTCCGAGGATCAGAGATCTGAACATCATTGATACAGCGTTTTCATGTTTCTCTCACCTGTGACATACATTGAAAATCAATTTGTATTGTATTTTGTGACCACTGTGATGATTAGATTGTATTTCCAGACAGAGATTTGTCATCATAAATATTCACCATTATTTTCAGACTGATACAACAATTCAATTGTTAGCTTTTTATCCCAGTATCTCAGGATATATTTTCTGAAGATTTTACACCTTATGGAAGACCAGACACCAAAACTTAACCGACATACTATACATTTAATTAACATTGCCTCAAATTCAAACTGATATCACATATTTAATTACATTTTTAAAAGTACAGGTAATTCCATATAAGAATTCTGCTTTAGTGCATGAGACATCACAAATTATATTTCTTTAATTATTAATTGACAGCATATTGGTATTTTTCAAGTAAATGTAACACGTAAGTAAGATAACAAAATTAGAAACATCTTTGACTCCAGGTAATGTTTTAAGCCCTAAAGAAGCCTAACAATGTACTTGTATTTAATTGAACCTTTCTGTTTCGTCCCTATAATTTCTTACACCTATCCTATAATTAGGTACCTGTATCTTCTGACAAATGGTTCCATATTTTTCTGACACCTGTGTTATGTGTATCTGTATTATCTGACACCTGTGTTATGTGTATCTGTATTATCTGACACCTGTGTTATATGCACCTGTATCATCTGACACCTGTGCTATAAGTGCCTACATGTATATCTTTCTGATACCTGTGCTATAATAACCTATATCATCTGACACCTGTACTATATGTACCTGTATTATCTGACACCTGTGCTATATGTACCTGTATTATTCAATACCTGACCTGTTGTAGATGCACTGATGCACCCAGAGAATGTGAACATCCCACTGAGAAAGTACTGTAATAGCATACATATTGTGTGCACTATATCTATGGTCATAACTCCTGCCACACATATCTAAATATATCTCCATTCAAAATATGTTACATTTTTGTGAATCGCAAACTAGATTTTTGTGGCTGACATATGCAGACTGAAACAGGATATGTGAACTACATCTTGAATGCTGTATCATTCAAATCAAGGCAATAAGATAATTTTCTTCATAAAATAAATTTCACTCAAAAGCCAGATCTACATCAATTGAATAGAACTTTAAATCCACAATTTCTTTGCGTTTGAGAATCTTTGAGGCGAGAAAATCTATACGAATTGTATCTCTTACCTTGTTAAATCAGCCTAATACGTCACGCCTGATTAAATTTTCTTGTTGTCTAATATGTCACACCTGATTGAATTTCCTCGTTAGTGTTAAAAGTCCACCACAGTTTGTAAAATCAGAATTAAGCCTCTTGATGATCATATGATTAACTCAATGATAGTTCATCCCCATCAGAGAGGAAACTGATCTATTAACTATTGGCCCTCTTGATGCCTGCTACAACTAACATAATTCCCCAGCAGATGCAAGCTCTCTGGTTTAAGGAAGCTTCCGAGTGACTGGCTGAGTCAATTTTTAGCTGTACTACAGCATATGTCTATACTGATACTTGAGCAACACTCTCTCAGCCTCTGCAGTCACTTGGTGGTCTCTACACTATGTATGCATACAAACTTTTAAGTTTTACATCCAATTAAGTTCCCCATAGCATCTCTATATAACCAGAGGTAAAGAAAACCTCAATATGTCCTTATAGCTGTACTTATGGACAGGCTCTGTACAATGTAATGACATGTGAGACCCAACCCTTTCATCGATAAAACAATTAATCATAATTCCACACGAAGAGTCCATTAAGTGTACACCATTAGCACATCAATTACTTTTATGGTAAATAATTACAGTAAAAACTCTTAACGACACACTAATTTTTAATTACACCATGATAAAAACACATTAGTTCTACATCAGTGAGTACTATTACTTTAAACATGTGGTGGCTGAGTGGTTAAGGTGTCTAATATTTTTTTGAAACTTCACCCATAGGTTACAGATGCTCTAAGGGTAATGGTAGCATGACCAGTGGGTAAGGTAACCAATGCTTTTCTGCTAAACCTCAACCTCTGGGTGATACAGGATGATGGAAGCCCAGTGGATGAGCTGCCTGATATTCCCCCACTAGCCCTCCACTTTTGGCTTACGGTCGCTCAGGATGATAGAAGCCGGGTGGTTATGATGTCTGAAAACTTCCAGTAAACCTTCTACTCCTAGCTGAGCTATGGTAACAATTTAATTAAGTCTCTGATATTCTTCCGCTAGCTTTCAGCCTCTGTTTCAAGTGACTAAATGGTTGTCTGATATTTTTTTAATATCTTCCATAACGACTTAGTGGTAATTAACCCATAATGACTTAATGGTAATCCAAAATGACTTAGTGGTAATCCACAATAACTACGTGGTAATCCACAATGACTTAGTGGTAATCCACAATGACCTAGTGGTAATCCACAATGACTACGTGGTAATCCACAATGACTTAGTGGTAATTCACAATGACCTAGTGGTAATCCACAATGACTACGTGGTAATCCACAATGACTTAGTGGTAATCCACAATGACCTAGTGGTTATCCACAATGACTTAGTGGTAATCCACAATGACTACGTGGTAATCCACAATGACTTAGTGGTAATTCACAATGACCTAGTGGTAATCCACAATGACTACGTGGTAATCCACAATGACTTAGTGGTAATCCACAATGACCTAGTGGTTATCCACAATGACTTAGTGGTAATCCACAATGACTACGTGGTAATCCACAATGACTTAGTGGTAATCCACAATGACCTAGTGGTTATCCACAATGACTTAGTGGTAATCCACAATGACTTCATGGTAATCCACAATGACTTAGTGGTAATCCACAATGACTTAGTGGTAATCCACAATGACTTAGTGGTAATCCACAATGACTTAGTGGTAATCCACAATGACTTAGTGGTAATCCACAATGACCTAATGGTAATCCTCAATGACTTTGTAGTAATCCACAAAGACTTAGTGGTAATCCACAATGACTAAGTGGTAATCCACAATGACTTAGTGGTAAAAGTGTCTGATATCCTTCCACTACAGAATTCAGACCTCATGGTGATAAAAATATTCTATAAAACTTTCACCTTTGGACCATGGTGACTGATTGGTAAAGGGTATCCAAAGTTCTTCTAAATTAGCCCCACATCTCTGGAGTTGAGTACATGTAGGGTAGTGTTTCAAGGAACATATTCCATAAATCATAAATGTTCATTTTATATTGAACATGGCACCTAACCAAAGCTAACATGGTGTACCAGCACACTTTGTAATTTTCAGATCCTATTACAATTGTTTCTCCAATATGTTAACAAGCTTCACAAGGACCCCAGATTCCACGTCTTGACAAGTTGACCTGTAATTATGACATAGGTATCATCTGACAGTAGCGCTGACAACTTGTAATTACATCATTGAGACAAACACCTTAACAATGAGCACCAAAGTTACTGTAGAAATCTTGGGGCATGTTTCAACTATTGTGGACGTCATGAGGCTGAGAGAGGAACAAAAGGAGTTAACACAGATACCAATTCAGTGGCGTAAACTCTAGGAGTCAAAATGGAACTAGTGAAAGTTTGGAGCATACAAAAATTTATAGGATAGAGGGTTCTGACAATAGAATATGACAAGAAGTTTCTGTATTGAAACAAAGGAACAATAAAGAAACTCCAGTAACATATATCGTACTGGAGAGCTTCCGGAGGTACATTTAAGTACTGCAGAAAGCACAGGACTATCCCAGAGTGCAGTTTTAGTCTTAAATCTTCTGTCTGTATGAAGGGTTTTCCAACACAGGACAATGCTAATTCTTTACAATAGTACAGACCTTTGTCGTAGGACTCTGGAATACTGACTTACTAAGACTTATTAAGAATCTAACACCAGTAATTAAGCAGCAAGTTCTAAATGGCAGCTCCGACTGTACTTAGTGGTGATTAAGACACTGAGATACTGATTGCATGAAGACTAAATTTACCACATACAGTCAAACCTCGATGTATCGAAGTTCAAGGGACCGTCAGAAAAACTTCGAAACATCGAGACTTCAAATTATTCATGGTTGAAATTAGACCGATGTTTTTTTACCATGACCAAATGTACATGTGGTAGTTGTGTACATGTCGTCTCCGTTCCGTAAACTTTATAATCATTGTATTTACCACAAACAAAACAAAAAAAAACAAAGTATGCAATTAATCACATGTATTTCTATTGTTAGCAATATATGTTTATTATAGTATACAGTATAAACAAGCTTAAGACTGACGTGTACTAGACCTAGCCCATGTACATGTGTAGGTTTGGTGACTTAATTAACCGATTGTTAATATCACGGAATGCTATTACTAATGATTTGTAAAAACAAGGCACCGGGTATTGGCATATCAGTGATAATAATTATCTTGATGATTTCAAGCAAGCAACGCAAGCTGTCATAATCCCTATTGTCCGGCGAAGTTGCCGTGGCGAGACAGTTAGGTGTGACAGCATGCATGCTGCGGGGTATAGGCGAACACCTGATCTGTACAGGTAAATTTTTATTAGAATCATCGAGTGTCAGTTACCTATGTTTCTATAACAAATGGTCCATGAAAAAAGTTCGATATATCGAGAACTTCCATTCATAAAACTTTGATTCATACATGGGTTAGTTGGTAATGTTATATAGTGAAGAAATCGGGACCAGACAAAAAGTTCCATACAGCGAGAAATTTGATTCATCAGAGTTCTAATCATCGATGTTTGACTGTATTTAAGAGTCCAACATAGGAAGCAGTTCATTCTAAATTGCAGCTCCAACTGTATACATGTGATGTTTTTTTCAGTAATTATGAAAAGATTTGAATTATTTTCAGACTGCTGTCTGTGACAGTGATATATTAGAAATTACTCTACATATTATCTGTACAAATCATTTTTCTTGTAGTGCCTTTTTATTTGGAAGCCGCTATCTATCACATTTCTATGTTTTCTCTTTGCTCAAATAATGATAAAAATAAATAAAAATATTGCCAACTCACCTCCCTGATGTGCCATATGTAAGAATGTACACAAACAAAACTATTTATCATAAACAATATTTGCAGACAAGATAGTTATCATTCTGTGCTCTATGATGAATTCACTCATTTTCCTTTATTAGTAAAAATATTTTTCATCTTCCGACCAGATGAATAAATAACAGCAGATACTCCTGTATAAATCGACTCCACATCCAGCCTGAAATTGGGACTGTGCTTCATCAAGTTTGATGCGAGAATCTGAATTGGAAACACACATTGAAATGTATCGTGGACAGGGACATGCCCACATGCGACACAGTGAAACGCCAGTAGATCCTGCATAAAAATGTTACACCAAATGAAATAGAGGCTGAGTATTACATTTTTTTCCCCTGTTACAAGGCCCTGGACGGCCATTCTCAGAAATCCAACTAAAGGTAAAATTATCACCAGTAGCATGCTAAAAATGACTGCTGGTGGATTTGTGATGTAAAGAGTGGTGAATTCACACTCAAATTATCATCACATTCTAAACTATGAAACAATATGTTGCAGCTGCGATCAGACTACTGAATTATCCAATCACAATTATATGTGTCATTGTACTCCCCTTGATTATAGATGAGGTGTTACTATATTTGTATAGAATCCAATCTGGTGGTCATCTTTTGTTTATATTTACACTGTATTGAGTATGATTTTTTGTTCCATAGTTTTTTTATCCTCTTAACAGCCAGAAATCTAGGGGTAGCCATAAAATGTCAAACATCTTAACCACTCAGCCATTGTAACAAAGAGCAAGATAGTACATGGTAGAATGTCAGACACCTTAACCACTCAGCCATTGTGACACAGAACTAGAGCGTATATGGTAGAATGTCAGACACCTTAACCACTCAGCCATTTTGACACAGAACTAAAGAGTATACTGGTAGAATGTCAGACACCTTAACCACTCAGCTATTGTAACAAAGAGCAAGATAGCACATGGTAGAATGTCAGACACCTTAACCACTCAGCCATTGTGACACAGAACTAGAGCGTATATGGTAAAATGTCAGACACCTTAACCACTCAGCCATTGTGACACTGAACTAGAGCGTATATGGTAGAATATCAGCCATTGTGACACAGAGCTGGTCTCACAACCCATGGTAAAATGAGACCTTAACCACTTAAAAGATCATGGCCACAGGAATCTGAACCAGTAAAACAAGAGTGTTAATTACAATGAGGTATAGATCATTTATTGGATTATAGATTCATCTAACGAGGGAGCGGTATTTAGTCAGCAGCAACATTTACTTTGCTTGGTCCGACTTGAATAGAGTAAATTTCCCTAATAATTCAATATGTAAAAATCAAACAAAATTTTGTGTGAATGTTTTCTTTACAACTAGATCTATAATAAATCATTTAGCCAATTATACTGCGGGCCTCGGGGATGAATTTTCTACATGGCTACACAGAGGGAATATGTTGATGATAAAGAAAATCAAATAGCAGTCCAAACATGCGCCATTAGGTACTCGAGACAGAATGCATTGCTAACCTCATTTCAGAGTTAGACAGCACAAAACACATCCATTCTCAAATTTCATCCTCATCTTAAAATGTTCAATATTGTGAAAGCTATAAATATTGATATGAGTCAATATCAGGAAATGTAGACAATGAAATGTTCCGCACATTGGTAATACTTTCCGGCAATATCGGTTAACGTAATAGCATTTCAAATTACCATGATACAGTAATGTTTCAGTTTATTTCCGAAAACAATTTTCTGTCAATGTCGTATAAATATGATGGATGAGTGTGGGGTAGTTTACCTGGTGTACTGATTAACATCGTACTACATAGCTCCTCATTACTTAATTAGTACATACAACACCAGTCAGTCATATCAAGGAGATGAATAAAGACTTATATTGTTCTAATATTTACTCTTTATAACATAAATCAAAATCCAATTTAGACTCAGTTTTTAACATTTCAAAACTTTTAGCAATTTTGTGATTTAATTTGTTAAATTGTTCCATTAAAAGATTTTTTTAACCATCACTGAAACTCAGTGTTATAATTTTGGTCAATATATGACTGTATGATCCTAAAAAATCAAGGGGAGATAATCTAGAAATATTCTTCAGTTTAATCTAAATCAAGGGGAGAGTTGAATCTAAATCAAGGGGAGATAATTTTTATCAAATTTCAGCTGATTCTAAACTTGAATCAAGGGGAGGTAATCAAGCATCAGATTTTAACTGATTCTAAACTCAAACCAAGGGGTGATAATCAAGCATGAGATTTTACAAAGTTGAGTAATATTAATCAAACTTCAGATCTTGTGGTCATTCTATGTAGATAATAGTAGACACTTCAGCTTCTAAGACCCTGTATCTACAAATGAAAACAGCTGGTCCACAAATGTATTTTAAAGTCTTGTTTTTGATTTCTCTTCTTCATTCTTCAACAATAGCTGTGATGTATTATTGTTCTCTTGAAATCCCAGTGTTTGATTGTGTATCTACTGGTACATATTAACTGTACAATCGTCACTGCATGGGTTACTTTCCACATATTAACTGTACAATCGTCACTGCGTGGGTTACTTTCCACATATTAACTGTACAATCGTCACTGCGTGGGTTACTTTCCACATATTAACTGTACAATCGTCACTGCGTGGGTTACTTTCCACATATTAACTGTACAATCGTCACTGCGTGGGTTACTTTCCACATATTAACTGTACAATCGTCACTGCGTGGGTTACTTTCCACATATTAACTGTACAATCGTCACTGCGTGGGTTACTTTCCACATATGTACTCGCACTGTACATATAACTGTACAACTGCGTGGGTTACTTTCCACATATTAACTGTACAATCGTCACTGCGTGGGTTACTTTCCACATATTAACTGTACAATCGTCACTGCGTGGGTTACTTTCCACATATTAACTGTACAATCGTCACTGCGTGGGTTACTTTCCACATATTAACTGTACAATCGTCACTGCGTGGGTTACTTTCCACATATTAACTGTACAATCGTCACTGCGTGGGTTACTTTCCACATATTAACTGTACAATCGTCACTGCGTGGGTTACTTTCCACATATTAACTGTACAATCGTCACTGCGTGGGTTACTTTCCACATATTAACTGTACAATCGTCACTGCGTGGGTTACTTTCCACATATTAACTGTACAATCGTCACTGCGTGGGTTACTTTCCACATATTAACTGTACAATCGTCACTGCGTGGGTTACTTTCCACATATTAACTGTACAATCGTCACTGCGTGGGTTACTTTCCACATATTAACTGTACAATCGTCACTGCGTGGGTTACTTTCCACATATTAACTGTACAATCGTCACTGCGTGGGTTACTTTCCACATATTAACTGTACAATCGTCACTGCGTGGGTTACTTTCCACATGTTAACTGTACAATCGTCACTGCGTGGGTTACTTTCCACATATTAACTGTACAATTGTCACTGCGTGGGTTACTTTCCACATGTTAACTGTACAATCGTCACTACATGGGTCACAACCCTGTTATGACAGTTTAAATAAACGTTCCAGTACTGCATGCCATCCATATTTCATTCCTATAAATACTTGTGATTGACTACCTAATGTTGCATACCTTAGAGACAAAGAGTTTTTCTCTATTTGTTTAACAATTCATATTGACTGGCTTTACGTAACACATTATCAAATATTCATGGAGTCAGCGTACTATATCCATTTTATGTGTTCCCTATAGAGACCCCACAAAACGGAGATAATGGTAGAAAGATGCATCACTTGACATCCCTGATAGATGTATACATTGATCTGATCAGCCCATGTTTGGTTTTGTAATTTATCACCTACCTCACTAGCAGCCTGTGTAGATAGTATAGTCCATTATGGGTGGTTTTAGTCTGGTTTGGATGGTTCTTATCTATTATGAGTGGTTTTAGTCTATTTTGGGTGGTTTTTAGTCTGGTTTGGATGGTTCTAGTCTATTTTGGGTGGTTTTTAGTCTGGTTTGGATGGTTCTAGTCCATTTTGGGTGGTTTTTAGTCTATTTTGGATGGCTGAAATATTTTTGGGTAATTTTAGTATGTTTTCGGTACTTTTATTCTATTTGGGTTGTTTTAGGCAACTTTGCTTTATTGTGACAAATCAGAGCTTGATTTGTTAAGTTTTTGTATATAATTTTCAACAAGGACATTCAGATCCCCCGCCAATGGAGATATCAAAACTGAAGTAAGTTTGATTTTGGAGAATTACGTGTATGAAAAAAAAAACAGGAAAAAGGAAGTTGAGCTAAAGAAAGATGGAGTATAATTCAAGTAGAGCGGGGCTGCAATTGTTGAATCAGGTATACAGTCTTGACATTTATATTAGACTATATACACAGAGATGGGTGGAGTTTTGCAAAGTAACATTTACCATGATATTTTCAGCAATGTTTCCATGGTAACGGAAAAAGTGCAAAAAAGAAAACCTAAAAATAGCAAAAGGTACTACTAGACCATAAAAAGAATGTGTCTATGAAGTTTCGTGGAAATATATCTCTGCTGCTTTTAGAGTTATGCTCCGGAAATGAACCTGCTACAAAAATATGATATTTTCAGCAATGTTTCTATGGTTACAGAAAAAAAGCACAAAAAGTGAAAACCTAAAAATAGCAAAAGGCACTACTAGGCCATAAGAACAATGTGTCTATTAAGTTTCATGGAAATATTTCTGCTGGTTTTAGAGTTGTGCTCCGTAATGATTCTTACACAAAAATCTGCCATTTTCAGCAATGTTTTCCATGGTTACAGAAAAAAGTACAATAAATGAAAACCTTAAAATAGCAAAAGGCACTACTAGAACCATAAGACTAATGTGCCTATGGAGTTCCGTGCATATATCTCAACCGGTTTTCCAGTTATGCTGCGGAAACGAACCTAGTACAAAAATATGTCATTTTCAGCAATGTTTCCATGGTTACAGAAATAAGCACAAAAAGTGAAAACCTAAAAATAGCAAAAGGCACTATTAGACCATAAGAACAATGTGTCTATGAAGTTTGATGGAAATATATCTGTGCTGGTTTTAGAGTTGTGCTCCGGAAACGATTCTTACACAAAAATCTGCCATTTTCAGCAATGTTTCCATGGTTACAGAAAAAAAATGCAATAAGTGAAAACCTTAAAATAGCAAAAGGCACTACTAGACCATAAGACTAATGTGCCTATGGAGTTCCGTGCATATATCTCAACCGGTTTTCCAGTGATGTTCCGGAAACGAACCTGGTACAAAAATATGATACTTTCAGCAATGTTTCCATGGTTACGGAAAAAGTACAAAAAATACAAAACTATAGAAAATTAGCAAAAGAGGCACTAGGAGGGTACCATAAGAAACAATGTATCTGAAGTTTCATGGAATGAGTACAAAGGAGAAGGTACGTTAAGACTCGAATATGGCCCCAAAATTAATTCTCCAGTAAAGAACAACATATTTTGCCATATAACAGTTGAATACATTTGCTAACACATTACATCCCGAAAATATCCCGCATGTGCCAATTATGTTTACTATGACGTCATCAACATGCAGTTTCCCGCCATTTTTCACAAAAATCCTTGAAAAATCATACTTTTTGAGTGGTTTTCTCTAAAAATGAATGTGGCCGCCTTCGTGGAGCAGAAAGAGATTTTCACACGTTGTGTATCGTGTATTTACGCATATCCATGCAAAATATAAAGTTGCTCCAAAGTGGCGGCCAAATCCATTTCAAGCCTTTTCCAACCGAAAAATGATGAATTTATGGCAAAATTTGGCGAGAAGAGCAAAATCATCCATTTGATGACGTCATAGGTGGAGCACATCGTGTACATGGTTATAAAAAGTTATGTTTTGATGAATGGCAAGTATTAAGAGTATTTATTGATGTGAAATTGATGCGGATCAGAGTTAATTTTTTTCGGTCTGAATAATTAAGGCCAAATACAGGTCCTATCATATCTACTCCTTTTGGACAGTTACAATTAATTTTGTTCCTTTGAGAGTTTACAAATTTATAACGTTTATAAAATTGATGCTGCTTTATTCATAATCACAGACGCTTTTCAGAAGTGTCTAGCATGATTTCTGAATCAAATAAGCAAAAGTCATTTTTCGAATTTCAAGCTTCAAAAAAATGGGAAATATTTTACAAGAGTTTGACAAACATGATTCAGTTGAGGCCTGGAAGATCAATACAGGACACAGCCATCTCTGTGACTTACAACAGGTAAAGCTTCATGTACTCATCGACAGGTCAATGGCTAGGTGGCCTATAGACATAGGGTTGTTTGCCAATCATCATCAGAGAGCGAGAACAGCCATTACTACACCATTAGGTCCACAACACATGTTTTACCTCCTAGGTTGAGCTAATGTTTCCCCCTCATTCGTTTGTCAGCTATTTGTTCCACAATTACCACTGACAAGTTTCCCATCATCACAACCCATCCCTCAAGTTTATCTTCTCATCACCAAACGTCATCACAGCTTCAACATATTGTTCTCGTTCACCACATCCTCTCCATTCACATTGAGATATAATCTCAAGGTCATTTCAAGGTTGTGTATAACATACTCCAAGGTCATTGATACGCTCGCATTCAAATCCGATGAAAAAACAATATTGATTACTGGAAACCTTATCTATTTTACGATTCCAAGTAAAGCAATGCTTATGTATATGCTATTTATGAACAAAATTCATTACTAAAGGCAATATCATGGCCTTTTATGAAAAATAATATGTTTTAATGAAGACATAAGTTGTCATGTATGGGTGTACAGAGAAATACGTAATTGTCGATGGTACCCTCCGAGGCAACAGTAGGCGAGGAATCAATGGCTTCTATACGTTTTACAGCTGTTTGACATTCGATCTGTTAGATCCACTATGGAGATTTCCACAGCCCTCCTCAAATAGTTTGAAGCAACAGCTCATATAAATCAAAGTTTCGAAGTCATAAACTTTGGATGAGTTAATACTTGGATATAAAATGGCAGAACAAAATATATAGTTTCTGTATGTATGCTCATTTAACTTATATGTTAGCTTTTAGGGCTGCCGCGGTTAACCGGTATATTGGGGTATTGCAATATACCACCAAAAAATATTGTACCGCGATACAGTTTACCTGTACCGGTTTTTTACGATATATTTTCTTAGTATCATAATTTCATTAATTTGATATAATTAAAACGTCCTGTCATTAAAACAAAACCAGCAAGTTGTATTTGTTTTCCTTTCCGATAATATGAAGCCATGTGGGTTTCGTTTTCATTCGATTCTGATGTCGGTCAAACGTTTGTAACTAACGTGTATAATGTTCAAATGATTCAAACATTTGCATGACGTTGAATATAAACAATATGACATTAGGCTAGTTTCTGAAATATTATCAAGTTGATTCGCTCCATCAATCAACAATACCGGAATATATAATTCTCTTAACACATTTAAGGTCCGGTGAATACATTGGCTGCAGGGATTTTGCCAGCTATTTCAGGCTTCATCGTCCGCCGCCATTTTCGAATTCCTACACGTGTCAAAACAACACTGCAAGCCGATCAGCCCTTTGAAGTTTAATCACGATCGTAAACGTATTTTGCCAGGACAATTGTACGTAAATTTGTTCATTATTTAGGTTCAAAAGTGTAAATATTTGCAGACACTATCATGTTTAGATATTGCATTATTAGGTTACGATCGTCTGTAGCCTAGCTTTTTCACAGACTCGTAATTTTTACAAAAACCTCACATTTGAACATTTTTGTTACTCAACAACATGGTTGAAATCGATGTAAAACTACATAACATAGCACTGTATGTTTGTATAATGTAAAGGGTGTTTTTATTATGGAATATATACAAAATAAACACCACATATGTTAAGGTCAAAATATTGCAATATATATCACAATACAGTTGTTGTGTATCACAATATATCGTGGTACGCTTCTGTCGTATCGCGGCAGCCCTATTAGCTTTATTAACATCTTATCAAGAAATATCTCCCCACCTTTGAGTCTTTCTAGATGCCCTCTGACCCTAACCTATGAAAGTTATGGCTGACCGAAGGTCAACATATCCGATGGAATGAACCAATGGCCAAAAAGTTAATGAAGCTATTAAGCTATCATATTGTTGACAGCTTTCAATTTGTTATCAAATAGATTGACATTTTCAAGTGTTTTTTGATTCTTTTTTGTTTGCTACCTCATTTTAACAATTGTATTGTAGTGTAATAGTTCATTAATATATTTACTGAATGCAAATTTGCTTGAGGACAATTTCGATGAACTGTCTGAACGTACATAAGGTTTTAATGTTTGTACATATTTCAGCATGTCTAACTTAATGTACTGTATCACATCTTTGTGATAAACCTGGTCCCACGGGGCATCCATGAGGAACAAAGAAATTCAGTATACCGCTGTAGATATAGTCAATTTAGAGAAATCTGATATCTGATGTCATAAAACATTTAAGTGTTAAACTATAAAGTTGACAAACAAATTTTAAGTTGTACTTGTCGGCAAGTAGCTCAAATGGTTCATAGGTATGTGTAGTACTGTTTAGTCAGTGTTTGGTCTGCCTAATGTCTTGTAAATAGCAGTACCATATTTTACCCAATAAGCGCCCAAGGTGCTTCCATAATTGAAAACATAAAGGGTGATTAATAGGACCAAATTTAGACTATACTTTCATTAACATGATAATTTAATTTTAATTAAATTTTTGTTTATGCATAACTTTTGTGTCAGCCATTCTTTCTTCTTGCTTAAGTTTTATTTGCATGAATTATATTTTACATTTGCATTTGAAGTTTTAATGTAGCATGTGATCATGCAGGTTGTAATTAGTCAGATAGTCATTAGTTTATCAAGCTGTATTTTAGCCGATGGTATGTGTGTATCTTGTATGCAAATGAGCAGGGGTTTAGAGTAATTGACCAATCGGCAATTACGTCCTAGAGGGGTGTGAGTATTGGTCAGCTTCAGTTTCCAGTCTTTTGCTGAAGTGGTCAGTCCACAACAAGATTGCCTTATATTCTCTCATCAAACTCTAAATCTTTGAAGACAAACTCACGTTTACGAGCAGTGCCAATTTACGGACTACGGAGTAATAGTTTGCAAGAAAAAAAAAATCTGCGTTACGAAGTCCAGGGGAATTACTTTTCACTACAGAAGTTCCATTCCTTTGTTCTCACGATCGGGAGTTCGTCAGGGATAATTATGTCATGCTTGAATCAACAGGATTTTTTGTGGGACATTTATACTAAGATGCCAGTGTGACGATCAGTTAGCAAATCTTTACCACCGAACAACTTGGAGAAATCGAACTACTTCTACTTCCGAGTTGGAAGGTCATCGTGTGTGTGTGTTTTGTTTGTAAACATTGCGTAAGGCATCATGGCGCCCAAGCGACGACAGAACTCTCGGCCCGCTCCTTACGATCCAGATTTAATTGAAAATTGGACCTTAACACGTCTACGCGAAGAATTGCGAAAAAAACAATGTGGAATTTAGGAACAATGACAAACGTATGGTGCTAGTATGTAAACTAAAAATAGCCAGGGGAAACGAGGCTAGACCTACAAAATTTAGACTATCCTTTCATTAACTTACAGCACAAAGTTATAGCCATCATGTAATTTGCAAAAGACATCAAATAAAAATGGTTTTGATACTAAAGACTGCATTTAAAGGGAGAATTCAGTTGAAGAGAACATCAAAATTTGTACATATATCGAAAAAAAAAACCAGTTCTAATGGAAATTAGATCAGCCGGTTTTACTGTAATATGTCAGAAAAGCCCATGGTGGTGAAATGCGTATGAAAAGTTCAAACTGTTCGCTGTCCGCCATTACACATTGTGGTCGAACATCTTGTATGCCGAACCCCGTCCCTTGCTCGTAGATCAATGAAACTTTTGTCTAGAACTGCTCAAATCGCTTTGACAGTAGTGTGTTTACCTTACTAGGTGAATTGTCTTGCCTAAAAAATCATTTTATCACCTCCTCAGTGGTTATGTAGTGCATCTGTTTGACGTGCATGACTTTGGCTCTGGTATGGGTACAGCGTACATATTGTACCTGCTTAATCGCATTGATCAACGATTTATAATTACAATGGTCTCAATTAAAATACTAAACAATGATGTGGAATTTGTCAATATTTTATGTTACATGTTTTATAAGAAATATAGAACAATACATTAATGCCATATTTTGCTTCTTGGTTATGTAAAAGAATTAGCCTGAGTGAATTGTCACTTTAAATTGTGGTACAATGTATGTGAAATCAAGGGGTAGAGGCAGTTAAAGAGATGGGGGAGCTTATTGAGTACAATACAGTATGTCAAATGGTCAGCACTTTTAACATAGTGTTGTCCTACTGTACTGTACAGTTAACTATTATAGAGATAGGGGAGCTTATTGAATAGAATACGGTATGTCCAAATGGTCAGCACTTTTAACATAGTGTTGTCCTACTGTACTGTACAGTTAACTATTATAGAGAGATAGGGGAGCTTATTGAGTACAATACAGTATGTCAAATGGTCAGCACTTTTAACATAGAGTTGTCCTACTGTACTGTACAGTTAACTATTATAGAGATAGAAGAGCTTATTGAATAGAATACGGTATGAAATCCAATCCTCCTCCACCTCATTCAGTTATTGCCTTACAGTAAAGACTACCTACCCTTCCACCTGTTCCCTATAGGTTGTCATAGAAACCATCCCACCTACCTTTACTACCTTGACTTTATCCTAGACACTACCCTTCCACCTGTTCCCTATAGGGTTGTCATAGAAACCATCCTCCCACCTATTGCCTTACAGTAAAGACTACCTATGATAACTTTATCCTTGACACTACTACCCTTCAACCTGTTCCCTATAGGGTTGTCATAGAAACCATCCTCCCACCTATTGCCTTACAGTAAAGACTACCTAATGATAACTTTATCCTAGACACTATTACCCTTCAACCTGTTCCCTATAGGGTTGTCATAGAAACCATCCTCCCACCTATTGCCTTACAGTAAAGACTACCTATGATAACTTTATCCTAGACACTACTACCCTTCAACCTGTTCCCTATAGGGTTGTCATAGAAACCATCCTCCCACCTATTGCCTTACAGTAAAGACTACCTATGATAACTTTATCCTAGACACTACTACCCTTCCACCTGTTCCCTATAGGGTTGTCATAGAAACCATCCTTCCACCTATTGCCTTACAGTAAAGACTACCTAATGATAACTTTATCCTAGACACTACTACCCTTCCAACCTGTTCCCTATAGGGTTGTCATAGAAACCATCCTCCCACCTATTGCCTTACAGTAAAGACTACCTAATGATAACTTTATCCTAGACACTACTACCCTTCCACCTGTTCCCTATAGGGTTGTCATAGAAACCATCCTCCCACCTATTGCCTTACAGTAAAGACTACCTAATGATAACTTTATCCTAGACACTACTACCCTTCCACCTGTTCCCTATAGGGTTGTCATAGAAACCATCCTCCACCTATTGCCTTACAGTAAAGACTACCTAATGATAACCTTATCCTAGACACTACTACCCTTCCACCTGTTCCCTATAGGGTTGTCATAGAAACCATCCTCCACCTATTGCCTTACAGTAAGACTACCTAATGATAACCTTATCCTAGACACTACTACCCTTCCACCTGTTCCCTATAGGGTTGTCATAGAAACCATCCTCCCACCTATTGCCTTACAGTAAAGACTACCTAATGATAACCTTATCCTAGACACTACTACCCTTCCACCTGTTCCCTATAGGGTTGTCATAGAAACCATCCTCCCACCTATTGCCTTACAGTAAAGACTACCTAATGATAACCTTATCTTATCCTAGACACTACTACCCTTCCACCTGTTCCCTATAGGGTTGTCATAGAAACCATCCTCCCACCTATTGCCTTACAGTAAAGACTACCTAATGATAACCTTATCCTAGACACTACTACCCTTCCACCTGTTCCCTATAGGGTTGTCATAGAAACCATCCTCCCACCTATTGCCTTACCAGTAAAGACTACCTAATGATAACTTTATCCTAGACACTTCTACCCTTCCACCTGTTCCCTATAGGGTTGTCATAGAAACCATCCTCCCACCTATTGCCTTACAGTAAAGACTACCTAATGATAACCTTTATCCTAGACACTACTACCCTTCCACCTGTTCCCTATAGGGTTGTCATAGAAACCATCCTCCCACCTATTGCCTTACAGTAAAGACTACCTAATGATAACTTTATCCTAGACACTACTACCCTTCACCTGTTCCCTATAGGGTTGTCATAGAAACCATCCTCCCACCTATTGCCTTACAGTAAAGACTACCTAATGATAACTTTATCCTAGACACTACTACCCTTCCACCTGTTCCCTATAGGGTTGTCATAGAAACCATCCTCACCTATTGCCACAGTAAAGACTATTGCCTTACCAGTAAAGACTATTGCCTTAATGATAATGATAACTTTATCCTAGACACTACTACCCTTCCACCTGTTCCCTATAGGGTTGTCATAGAAACCATCCTCCCACCTATTGCCTTACAGTAAAGACTACCTAATGATAACCTTTATCCTTATATAGACACTACTACCCTTCCACCTGTTCCCTATAGGGTTGTCATAGAAACCATCCTCCCACCTATTGCCTTACAGTAAAGACTACCTAATGATAACCTTATCCTTATATAGACTACACCCTTACTTACCGACATACTACCCTTCACCTGTTCCCTATAGGGTTGTCATAGAAACCATCCTTCCACCTATTGCCTTACAGTAAAGACTACCTATGATAACCTTATCCTTATATAGACACTACTACCCTTCCACCTGTTCCCTATAGGGTTGTCATAGAAACCATCCTCCACCTATTGCCTTACAGTAAAGACTACCTATGATAACTTTATCCTAGACACTACTACCCTTCACCTGTTCCCTATAGGGTTGTCATAGAAACCATCCTCCCACCTATTGCCTTACAGTAAAGACTACCTATGATAACTTTATCCTAGACACTACTACCCTTCCACCTGTTCCCTATAGGGTTGTCATAGAAACCATCCTTCCACCTATTGCCTTACAGTAAAGACTACCTATGATAACTTTATCCTAGACACTACTACCCTTCAACCTGTTCCCTATAGGGTTGTCATAGAAACCATCCTCCCACCTATTGCCTTACAGTAAAGACTACCTATGATAACTTTATCCTAGACACTACTACCCTTCAACCTGTTCCCTATAGGGTTGTCATAGAAACCATCCTCCCACCTATTGCCTTACAGTAAAGACTACCTATGATAACTTTATCCTAGACACTACTACCCTTCAACCTGTTCCCTATAGGGTTGTCATAGAAACCATCCTCCCACCTATTGCCTTACAGTAAAGACTACCTATGATAACTTTATCCTAGACACTACTACCCTTCAACCTGTTCCCTATAGGGTTGTCATAGAAACCATCCTCCCACCTATTGCCTTACAGTAAAGACTACCTATGATAACTTTATCCTAGACACTACTACCCTTCCACCTGTTCCCTATAGGGTTGTCATAGAAACCATCCTCCCACCTATTGCCTTACCGTAAAGACTACCTAATGATAACTTTATCCTAGACACTACTACCCTTCCACCTGTTCCCTATAGGGTTGTCATAGAAACCATCCTCCCACCATAATTATCCCTTACACCTGTAAGGGTTGACTACCTATAAGACTACCTATGATAACTTTATCCTAGACACTACTACCCTTCCACCTGTTCCCTATAGGGTTGTCATAGAAACCATCCTCCCACATATTGCCTTACCGTAAAGACTACCTAATGATAACTTTATCCTAGACACTACTACCCTTCCACCTGTTCCCTATAGGGTTGTCATAGAAACCATCCTCCCACCTATTGCCTTACAGTAAAGACTACCTAATGATAACCTTATCCTTATATAGACACTACTACCCTTCCACCTGTTCCCTATAGGGTTGTCATAGAAACCATCCTCCCACCTATTGCCTTACAGTAAAGACTACCTAATGATAACCTTATCCTTATATAGACACTACTACCCTTCCACCTGTTCCCTATAGGGTTGTCATAGAAACCATCCTCCCACCTATTGCCTTATCGTAAAGACTACCTAATGATAACCTTATCCTTATATAGACACTACTACCCTTCCACCTGTTCCCTATAGGGTTGTCATAGAAACCATCCTCCCACCTATTGCCTTACAGTAAAGACTACCTATGATAACTTTATCCTAGACACTACTACCCTTCAACCTGTTCCCTATAGGGTTGTCATAGAAACCATCCTCCCACCTATTGCCTTACAGTAAAGACTACCTAATGATAACTTTATCCTAGACACTACTACCCTTCCACCTGTTCCCTATAGGGTTGTCATAGAAACCATCCTCCCACCTATTGCCTTACAGTAAAGACTACCTATGATAACTTTATCCTAGACACTACTACCCTTCCACCTGTTCCCTATAGGGTTGTCATAGAAACCATCCTCCCACCTATTGCCTTACAGTAAAGACTACCTAATGATAACCTTATCCTAGACACTACTACCCTTCCACCTGTTCCCTATAGGGTTGTCATAGAAACCATCCTCCCACCTATTGCCTTACAGTAAAGACTACCTATGATAACTTTATCCTAGACACTACTACCCTTCAACCTGTTCCCTATAGGGTTGTCATAGAAACCATCCTTCCACCTATTGCCTTACAGTAAAGACTACCTATGATAACTTTATCCTAGACACTACTACCCTACCCTTCAACCTGTTCCCTATAGGGTTGTCATAGAAACCATCCTCCCACCTATTGCCTTACAGTAAAGACTACCTAATGATAACCTTATCCTTATATAGACACTACTACCCTTCCACCTGTTCCCTATAGGGTTGTCATAGAAACCATCCTCCCACCTATTGCCTTACCGTAAAGACTACCTAATGATAACTTTACCCTAGACACTTCTACCCTTCCACCTGTTCCCTATAGGGTTGTCATAGAAACCATCCTCCCACCTATTGCCTTACCATAAAGACTACCTAATGATAACTTGATCCTAAACACTACTACTCTTCCACCTGTTCCCTCTACAGTTCTCATATTAGAAACCATCCTTCCACCTATTCCTGTATGACATACCACCTTTCATCCTATATTTTTTTCAAGGCTATCATCTTTCTATCTATTGCCTTTCCTAAGAGACAAAATTTTGTCATTTATGTAGGATTTTAAATGAGTGATCATTTCCTATGAGATTATATGAAATGAGTCTAATTTTTTTTTTTTTCTTTACGAGCCTTTGCGAGCAAAAATAAAACTTCAAGATGAGTTTCATGATATGTACTATGAAATGAACACAAATTTAAGATACTTTTTATCACTTTGTTACAAAAACCTACATATGAAAAAAATCTCATGTCAAAATGTATTGTGAAAAGCCAGCGGAGACTGCCATTTTGTCCTGCCATCCTCAAAGTCCATGTCATTTTTCCAGACATCATTTGATTGTTTCTGTCTTGATGTAACGATAAATTTCCAGCCAATGAAAATCGCTCCAGGTCATATTACAATAGTGACATATACAGAAATATTATACGGGTGAAATCACTGAATATCAGACAGATTATGTGATAAACATTGTTATGAGAATGTACCATTCCTTCTCTTCCTAAGTGACCTTAACCTTCATCCAATGTGCTTTTTTAAAAACAGTGTCCTTTCAGTCTGGCCTAAATAAGTACCCTTCATCCTTTATTAAAGCATATACACTTACATCTTTTTCTTTCCCTCACTGACCACCTTTCATACTTTATTTCATTGTCCACTCCTTCCTAAGATTATACTTGTCTAAATCCCTATGAGGACTTAAAATGAAGATTGATTTATTCCTCGTATGGGTATCAGTAATACTAATTAGACTAGCCTGTTCCTTGATCACCATCTCTGTCATCACAACCAGAACTAAAGAGCACCAGCAGGTTGTAAAATTAAAAAACAATCCAAATTATACGGTAATAAAACTCCATTGATTAACTGGTCCAAGGTTACATAACAAACCAAATTACAGAAACAGATATCATCTTTTCTGGCCTACACTACACAGATAAAAATCTTGTCCCACAAAAACAGATATTTACTGTTATTTGGCCTAGACCACACAGACATTATCATGCCTGGCCTTGACAAAACACAGATATTTACTGTTGTCTGGCCTAGACCACACAAACAGATATTTACTCTTGTCTGGCCTAGACCAAACTAACACTCTGGCCTAGACCACACAAACAGTCTGGCCTAGACCACACAAACACTCTGGCCTAGACCAAACAAACACTCTGGCCTAGACCACACAAACACTCTGGCCTAGACCACACAAACACTCTGGCCTAGACCACACAAGCAGATATTTACTGTTGTCTGCTGGCCTAGACCACACTAAAAGATATTATCTTGTCTGGCCTAGACCACACAAACAGATATTTACTGTTATCTGGCCTAGACCACACAGACATTATCATGCCTGGCCTTGACAAACACAGACCACACTAGACCACACAAACAGATATTTACTCTTGTCTGGCCTAGACCAAACAAACACTCTTGCCTAGACCACACAAACAGTCTGGCCTAAACCACACAAACACTCTGGCCTAGACCAAACAAACACTCTGGCCTAGACCACACAAACAGATATTTACTGTTGTTTGGCCTAGACCACACAAACAGATATTTACTGTAGTCTGGCCTAGACCACACAAACAGATATTAACTTGTCTGGCTTAGACCACACAATCAAATATTTACTGTTGTCTGGCCTAGACCACACAGACATTTATCCTTAACTGGCCTAAACCACTGTGAAGGATAACTCTTGAATGGTCTAGAAAAGAAATATTCAAATTCTTCTGAATCACCTTGAATATGGAAACAGTCATTTACTGTTGTCTGGCCTAGACCATAAAAACAAATATTAACTATTGTCTGGCCTCGGCCATACAAAACTATTTACAGTCATACAGTATCTTGTTGACTAAATGGCCTAGACCACTGTCAGAAGCCTACATTATTATCTTTTTGACTAACCTAGACCACAGAAACCTACCTATATTGTTATGTTTAATGGTCTAGACCATAGAAACCTACATTATTATCTTTTCCACCAGAAGAGACCTCAGAAACAGATATTTACAGTTGACTGGCCTAGACCTTATGCAGATATTTCCTCCTGGACTGCCCTAGACTACTGTCGCCATTATTATGTAACCTAGCACTGTTAACAATTCTATGAATTTGATTTCCTATCAACTGTATGACATGTGTATGTTACACCCAAATCACAAATCACACTGTAGCATCACTGGTCTTGTCTCTATGCAAATTACCCAGACTGGGTGATTTTCACTGAATTCAATATATGTTTTTCTTCTTTCTTGTGTTCAGATATAATTACAATACAAATTAGAAACTTAGCGTCAGAAAGGTCAGAACTGGTTAAAATAGATTGTTGTCTGTAACAGGACTGGATTGCTGAAAGAATATGACAGAAGCAGAGAGTTGAATAAGGTGTAGGACAGAATGTAAAGAGTAGAGTAGACAGTAGAATAAAAAACAGAAGATCAAACAGACAGTAGAACTAGATTAGTAGAGACAAGAAAAGAGAACAGAGACTAGAAGAGAGAATAGTGACTGATCTGAGAATATAGACACTAAAACAGAAAGTATATACACTGTAGTAGACTAGAGAAAAGAGGCGAGAACAGAAAGTAGATAGTAGAATAGAGAAAAGAGGCTAGAACAAACTAGAAAAGAGAGTAGTAACTAAAACAGAGAATAGAAAATAGAACAGAGAATACAGACTAGAACAGAAAGTCTACTAGAGAAAGAAAAGATCAGAACAGACAGCAGAGTAGAAATGAAACTATAACAGAGATAGTAGAGATAAGATTAGATTAGAGAAGGAGGTAGAAAGTAGAAATGAGAGTAGAAACAGAGAGTAGATTGATGATGGCCTACCTTGATTGGTATAATCCTGGTATACTCCAACAGTCTATAGCTCACTACTGATGGTGTGAAGGCAGTGCTCTCTCTGGTGTAACAGCCCTCAATGCAGCTACACAGGAACAGTAGGCAAACAATTACTCTACAAAGATCAAACTAACCAATTACATCAAAACAAGCCGTTAATATTTTAATGGATTACAGAGTAATCATTAGTGTAGGTATACAGTTGGTGTTAGGGATCAGTAGAGAGCTTAACATCTCTGACAGACAGGTGGCTAGTATACTTAATATGTATTACAGCCATCCTAATTAAAATCATAGATCTTAGTTATATACAAAGTGTTAAATGTAGCAAAATTAAACCAATGTGTAACCAAAGCAAATACTTCCACTAAAATAAAAACAATATTGTTTCCATACTGCATTAGACACCAAAGGGATACAGACAAACTGTCAACAGGTGTCCTTTATAAAGAGGTTAATATGATATTAATTTGTATGGAGTGGGTTAGTATAACAGGTGTCCTTTATACAGAGGATAAGGCTATTGTAAGTTGTATGTAATGAGTGTGATAAACCTGTCCTTTATACCGAGGTTAATGCTATAGTAAGTTGTACTGAGTGGGTCAGTATTAATAGGTGTCCTTTATACTGAGGTTAATGTTATAGTAAGTTGTATGTAATGAGTGTGATAAACCTGTCCTTTATACCGAGGTTAATGCTATAATAAGTTGTACTGAGTGGGTCAGTAGTAATAGGTGTCCTTTATACCGAGGTTAATGCTATAGTAAGTTGTACTGAGTGGGTCAGTAGTAATAGGTGTCCTTTTTACTGAGGTTAATGCTATAGTAAGTTGTACTGAGTGGGTCATTATAAACATGTGTCCTTTATACCGAGGTTAATGCTATAGTAAGTTGTACTGAGTGGGTCAGTATTAATAGGTGTCCTTTATACCGAGGTTAATGCTATAGTAAGTTGTACTGAGTGGGTCATTATAAACATGTGTCCTTTATACTGAGGTTAATGTTATAGTAAGTTGTACTGAATGGGTCATTATAAACATGTGTCCTTTATACAGAGGTTAATGCTATAGTAAGTTGTACTGAGTGGGTCAGTAGTAATAGGTGTCCTTTATACCGAGGTTAATGCTATAGTAAGTTGTACTGAGTGGGTCATTATAAACATGTGTCCTTTATACCGAGGTTAATGCTATAGTAAGTTGTACTGAGTGGGTCAGTATTAATAGGTGTCCTTTATACTGAGGTTAATGCTATAGTAAGTTGTACTGAGTGGGTCAGTATTAATAGGTGTCCTTTATACTGAGGTTAATGCTATAGTAAGTTGTACTGAGTGGGTCATTATAAACATGTGTCCTTTATACCGAGGTTAATGCTATAGTAAGTTGTACTGAGTAGGTCAGTATTAATAGGTGTCCTTTATACTGAGATTAATGCTATAGTAAGTTGTACTGAGTGGGTCAGTATTAATAGGTGTCCTTTATACAGAGGTTAATGCTATAGTAAGTTGTATGGAATGAGTGTGATAAACCTGTCCTTTATACATAGATGTTCTTTACATACAGGTATTCTTTAAAGACAATTGTCCTTGTATTTATAGGCATCTGTAGTGGGGACATTATTTGAAATTTACTTTTATAATTTAGACAATTGTCCGCTATAAAGAGGTTTTCCTTAATAGAGATCCTTTAAGTTCCATTTATAGACAATCATTCTTTGTATGACAGTGTCCTTTATAGACAAGTGTCCTTTAACATCTTTTACATAGCTTTTCTTTTTATAGACATTACACAAGCATCCTTTATATATAGAGTTTTCCTTTCATAGACCAGAATCATTTATAAAACTGTGTTTTTATATACAAGTGCTCTTCATACAGAGATTTACGTAAAAGTGCTAAAATAAAATAAACTTCACACTGCTACCTTGCACGTAGCCTGATTTTGACTGACTCAAGTTCTACTGGTACGACAGGGAGAAGACAGTTCGGAGCTCAAATGTCATAGGCAAATGAGCCTTTAATGAGATACACATCCATTAACAGCTTACACAACTTTTGTAAAATTATGTAAGCCTCATAGTGTAGGAAAGAAAGTGATAACTATTATGTTTAATATTGTACAGGTAGAGTATGTGTTCTCAAGCTTGAAGTATCCCTGTCAATACATTAATGACGGATCATAAAGGAGATAAGGTTGTACACAAATCAGTGGACATGATCAGGTGTTTCCAATCAACTCTGAATTGCTAAGATTGCAATCTTTACACTAAAAGTTTAATGAAGTTCAGAGCTTCATTCATCTATGATAGGTTTTATCATGTGACCTTGACCTGTTTTATAAATACAGATTTTAGATTTTTGTGAATGACAAAGGCCTGTTTTCTATTCTAAGGTCAAGTCCTGGGTGTTTTAAGCATGTGCCCTTAACCTGTTTTCTAGATTCAGGTTTCAGAGCTTAGCAATTGACCTTGACCTATCTTCTCAAGTTGACAATTTATCATGTGCTCTTGACCTGGTTTTTAAAATTCAGGTGTAGTAAGTGACCTTGACCGTCTTTAAAATGTTAAAGTTTGTTTGATTATCTCCTCATCCTTTTAACAACTGGACATGTAGGAATTTGCTGGATTAGGGAAACCTAAACACATCAAAAATAACCCACTAATAAATGACAGTATACCTACCAGTAAATACTTTTTTACAAAAGCCTTGAATGCGTGACCCAGAGGTACTAGAACACAAGTGGTAGAATGCCAGACACATAAAACAACTTGGAGTCCCCCTATTGACCCTCAAGATCAGACTCTCTTGACTTTCCTTTCAATAAAACACTAAGGTTAATGGATGGGCAGCACTGTAAGACTAGGTATAGAAAGATTTATCACAAGTTGAATACCTAGATTCACATCAACTTAATATCTGATGCACCTCTCTAAATCTGGGGTCAGCAATGAGTAAAAGCATTTTCTTCATCAAAGAAATCCATTATCATTTTACTGGAATTAGAGCCAAATCAAGATTTTTTAACACTGAAACTTCCCATGCATTTTTCCTGCACTTAATGACCCCAAATCCTGGTTATTGATGTCATTTACGGCTCTATAAATGTCAATGTCATTTACAATCCTATCAATACCGATTTAAATAAACTATCAATGTTTCATGTTTCCTGTTTTCACGTAGCAGTATTCTAATCAAGATCACTCAGGCTCTTTAAGCTTTTGATAAACACAGAGAAATGATACAAATCAAATTGAGGTTGGTTGGTACTGCTTCATATAGCATCCACTGTAATGACAAAACCAGGTATCAGTTGGGCCAGTCTGTCGGAAACTCTCGCTGATGGAAAACCAAATGGAAATGTCGTCGCAGGAGTGGGCGAAAAATGCATGCAGTCAATAAATATCATGAAAAATGAAGTTGAGAGATAATATGATGGATCCCTATGGAATTCACAAAAAAAAATATTGGCAGATTTAGGCTTAGTAAATTATTACAGCAGACAGAAGCACAGACTGTTCTAAATGGCAATATGGTGTACGAGTTTCCTGTAATGCAAAAGTGTTGATTCAGGGCTATGAATGTCGGAGCTGTTCTCCATCTTAAGTAAACAGGAAGGATCAGCGAGTTTAAACAGGACCTCCGCTCAATGCACCGCGATCATTGTTTTCTGTAATCAGTGTTTAGACAATAAAGTGATGGATCTAGTGACTTGGGTTACACTAATTACACAGGGCAGGACTCGATAATCAGCAAATGGGTTGTCTGCCCTTGATGTATGTTGTAACCAGCATGGTGAATTTCTCCTCTGTTTTATGGTGCTCTAACTCTGTAGTCTTTATATTAATGGTACAATCTGATAAAAAACCCATTTAAGTCAGACGATATAAATAGTATAAATACTGTTGATTATTGCTTGTGTGCTTATGTAGGGAAAGATAGCAGTAATTAGCACTCAACGTTAACTATATAAGGAAAGGATGTTATAGAGCTTATAGACTTGGGAGTTGGATCCTGTATTCGATAAAATGTCAGTTCTAATTGTAATATGCGAAAATTGGTTTCAAGACTAAAATTTGACATTGAAAGTCACTAAATTATACTAGACCTATATATGTCTTATAAACATTCATCTGACTATCTATTCGATAAAATGTCAGTCCTTACATGTAAAATACGAAAACAATTAAGGCTAAAATGTGATGCCCAAAAGTCCCTCAATTATACAAGAGGCCTATATATGTCTTACAAACATTCATCTGACTATTTATTCAATAAAATAACAGTCCTTACTTGTAAAATACAAAAAACTGGTTTCAAGGCTAAAATGTGATGACCAAAAGTCACTAAATTATAAAATAAGCCTATGCAGGCATTAACAGTCATCTGACTATTTATTTGATAAAATGTTGGTCCTAATTGTAAAATGTAACAACTGGATTCAAGGTTAAAGCTAAAACGTGACGTCCAAAGTCCATACATTATATAGAAGTTAAGAAGATTCCCATGGCCTTTAAGGTATTGTCTGGTGAAGATCTGATCTGGCGAATGTAATGAGAAATTAAACTGACTCTCCCCTAGAAATGTGACATATGTTGACATGTTGTGTGGTATGGATGTTTTCAAACCTAGAAATCCAAATGTGATTAAGACTTCAATTGGCCATATTACCTATCTTTAAATAGCTTTACCCTCATGTGTCTGGCCATCCATACATGGAATGTATCTTTTTATAGTATCACTGGGGTATCTACATACAATAACCTTTGTATAACGTAAAATCCCTGGGGAAGAAAATGTAATTGTTGTTGATTTTGTTGAAGTAGGACAATACAGCTGCTTTAATGGTTTTATATATCAGACCTACAAAATAAGGTACTCAGGTGGAGACTGTGTCAGGTGGCACATAGGTACATGTATAGCATGGTAGGGATATTATACCCGTTTTAGTTACCAATTAATTTACTCTTATATCTGAACAATAAAACAGGTGGGTTCCTACAAAGCTTACTGGACCAGTGGTTGAGATGTCTTGATCAACATATAACCACAAGCCCTGCTCCCCACGGTCACTAGTTTGAATCCCTGTGGGGCAGTTTCCAGGTACTGCAGGAGTTTTTTTGGGTCACAGCTCTAGCTTTTTCCACATCTAAAACTTGGGACTTTTATAAAATGACCCTGACTGTTGAAAGGATATTACTCTAATATTTGTTTTAGTTTACTTTAGCAATTAAGGATGCAAGTTAGAGTACCCTGAGAGAAAACCACCAACCAACAGTCAGTACCAACATAACAACTGCCAAGCATGAATTTCAAAGCCCTGAACATTGGTTTCGAACTCATGACCTTGGGGTTAAGGGCTTATGATAGACTATTGGAAAACCTTAATCATTCCCCATCATGACCCTGATTAGTTATTAGAACATCTTTTCATATCTTATTTTGATTTTTTTCCCCTTTTTTGTTGAAGTTTGACTTGAAATGAACCAGTCTACTGACCATGCAGTGTTGGCCTTCTTCGGTCACTCTCAGACCACAGAATAGCACTGACCTGTATTTCCTGATGGACATTCAATATCCTGGCTTGACCAGTCACTGGTACATGGCCGAGCCAGACGAGATACAATTAACAAGAGCCGTCAAGGGCCATAACTCTATCATAACACAATTACCAGTCACGCACATGTAAGCTAGTGCCTCTTTATCTATTGTTTTGGCATGTCCTCTGACCCTGAGTCCTGGCATGCCCTCTGACCCTGAGTCCTGGCATGTCCTCTGACGCTGAGTCCTGGCATGTCCTCTGACCCTGAGTCCTAAGTGTCTATATGGTTTTAGTAACAGGAGGTTGTCATGTGTCTCCATGTGGTAGTGTATATTCTACTAGTATATATATGCTAGAATATTTCAGGGTGAAAGTTATCAAAAGTTAACTTATTAAGGTTTAAGGAAAGTTATCAAAAGTCAACTTATTAAGGTTTAAGGAAAGTTATCAAAAGTCAACTTATTAAGGTTTAAGGAAAGTTATCAAAAGTCAACTTATTAAGGTTTAAGAATGATTAAACGCAATTGGTTGTCATGTTGTTTTAGCTATTATCTAGTACTTCTAACATGACTTTAAATCAATTTGTCAATTTTAACTTAAATTCATACTTGTCATTTTAGAACAAATCGTTGAATTTTATTGTATTTCTTAAGTGTTAAAATTTTCTCAACCGTTCAGAAATAAACGAATCACAGCTCACACTTTATTTGTCTGTGACTAAAAACACTTCCATACATAATATCATGGATTTCCATAATTCTGTCTTCGTTGAGTGAGAATATCAACTTTACACATGAAGGTGATCCGTTTTAAGAGTTAATCTTTTGATAAAGTACGTGTACAGTAAATGAATGGCAATTACTACTGCATGTTCCTCTGCTTCTAATATCTTGTTCAGATCATTCCTCCCAACCCAGCTACATACAGCTTACAACACATTCACTTTCCTAATGACTTCCTTCGTAACGTTTTTAGATGATAGCCTTTCCAATGATGTATCACACTGTCTCTGTCGCCAACCATTTTGCTGGAATCCCAGTTTTTAAACTAACTAGAATGAGATTTGCAGTCAGTGTTACATATCGTAATCTGTAGCTCAGATCTAAACAGGACGTTCTTGGAGAATTGATCTTAAAAACAATTAACAATTTATTGTGTAAAGACACGGAAAGTCAACATTTCAGAAGATCAGTCGATAATATCTCGCACATCACACATGAAACGCTCCCAACAAGAGGCAATGCTAAATCACTAAAACGTTTTGATTAACAATTGTTTGGAATTTAAAACTTAAATGCTGACTGATAATTTTATTCTATAAGGCCTGATTTGAAATGTCTATGACAATGTTTATAAATACATTAAACTACTTTTATGGCTGTCAGTTTGTGCGATATATTACTACAAAATGCCATAAAGATACTTTAATTTGCATCTCTGAGTCTAGAGATCGCGAGATGCTACAACATTGGGTACAGATCGGTCACCAAGTTTGTGAACACATACTTCTGCCGTCACGTCTTCCTCTCTCCATACTGTACACTTAATGTGATTGAGCAATAGTATGTCAGCCAGAACAATTCACTGGAATAGACCTGACTACACTAACCAGAAATACTTTCACAAACATACGTGTTCACTGGTACGTGAACATGGTTTTCCATCAGATTATCGCAATCCTCGTTGCATTGCTATGGGAAAACATTGAGATTTCATCACCAATTTCCAAACATTCCATTTCTGAAATTACGTTTTTTTTTCTTGTACAAATCAGAAAGCATCAGAGCTATAGCTAATGGATTGCATTCAAATGTATGGTCTCATTGTAAATTTACTTGCTAGCAGTACATTAAATAGTTTCAAATCTCAGAACACATAAATACCAGGCTTACATCCATACCAGCATGTAAACCACATACCAAAGTACTAGCAGCACATGCAAATAGTTTAAATGACAAATCAGGTTTTATTTTAAAAAAGAAACAACATTTCCACATTATTGTCAGAGCACATAACAGGATTTCAACAACCAGATTTATAACTGAATGCTAAAAGACAAATTGAAAACAAATATCAAAGACATTTTAAGCAACAAAATCATAGCACAGATTTTCACAAAACTTAATTTTGCAAAGCAACTCTGATTTTCAAATAGCATCATTACATATATTCACGAAAATCCACATTCTATCAGAACACCAGAATTTTTCCAAGGAACTAAATCCGACATGATATGACTGCATAGATTTCAAATGGCACTACAGCCATTACCGCATACAGGTTCACTGAACATTCACTACAAATTGGTAAGAGGTAATTTATAATGCAGTCATAGCAAATATATAGTGAAATATCCAAGACATGTAAATAGTCTAATATATATAACCAATTAAGTTATAGTGGAGTTAAACTTTTTAAAACACATTTTGTAATTAATTTTTGGTTTTCTGTTACAAATTGATGTATTCATTTCTGTTGATCTTGCATGAATATTCTGAGTTTTTGGTACTTCCATTGTTTGAAACATTGCATTGAACCAGGTTGGAGTCCTGGAAACTCATTCGGATATGAATTTTCTTCAGATCATGAATATTTTAAAAACAAGAGGCCCATGGGCCTTAACGGTCATCTGACTACATCTTTTGTCGTTTAAAGATTTTAACATATTTGACCTCTGTGACCTTGAATGAAGATCAAGGTCATTCATTTGAACAAACTTGGTAGCTCTTCATCCCAGCATGTCACAGGCCCAATATCAGGTCTCTATGCCTCCTAGTTATTCTCAAGAAGTCGTTTAAAGATTATAACTTTTTTGACCCCTGTGACCTTGAATGAAGGTCAAGGTCATTCATTTGAACAAACTTGGTAGCCCTTCATCCCAGCGTGCTGCAGGCCCAATATGAGTATCCAGGGCCTTTTGGTTCTTGAGAAGAAATTGTTTAAAGATTTAAGCCTATTTGACCCCTGTGACCTTCAATGAAGATCAAGGTCATTCATTTTAACAAACTTGATAGCCCTTCATCCCAGCATGTCAAAGGCCCAATATCAGGTCTTTAGACCTCCTTCTTATTCTAAAGATGTCGTTTAAAATATTTTAGCCAATTTGACCCCTGTGACCTTGAATGAAGGTCAAGGTCATTCATCTTATCAAACTTGGTAGCCCTTTATCCAAACATGCTGCAAGCCCAATATGAGCATCATGGGCCTTTTGGTTCTTGAGAAGAAGTCGTTTAAAGATTTAAGCCTATTTGACCTCTGTGACCTTGAATGAAGGTCAAGGTCACTTATTTGAGAAAACTTGGTAGCTCTTCATCCCAGCATGCTACATGCCCAATATCAGTACCCTGGGCCTACTGGTTCTTGAGAAGTTGTTTAAAGATTTTAGCCTTTTTGACCCCTGTGACCTTGAATGAAGATCAAAGTCATTCACTTGAACAAACTTAATAGCCCTTCATCCTAGCATGTCACAGACACAATATCAGGTCTCTAGGCCTCTTAGTTATTCACAAGAAGTTGTTTAAAGGATTTTTAGCCTATTTGACCCTGTGACCTTGAATGAAGGTCAAGGTCATTTCTTTTAACAAACTTGGTAGCCCTTTATCCCAGCATATTACATGCCCAATATGAGTATCCTGGGCCTTTTGGTCCTTGAAAAGAAGTTGTTTAAAGATTTTAGCCTTTTTGACCCCTATGACCTTGAATGAAGATCAAGGTCATTCATTTGAACAAACTTGATAGCCCTTCATCCAAGCATGTTACGGGCCCAATATCAGGTCTCTAGGCCTCTTAGTCATTCACAAGAAGTTGTTTAAAGGATTTTTAGCCTATTTGACCCCTGTGACCTTGAATGAAGGTCAAGGTCATTTATTTGAACAAGCTTAGTAGCCCTTTATCCCAGCATGCTACAGGCCAAATATCAGTACCCTGGGCCTTCTGGGTCTTGAGAAGAAGTCGTTTATAGATTTTTGCCTTTTTGACCCCTGTGACCTTGAATGAAGGTCAAGGTCATTCATTTGAACAAACTTGATAGCCCTTTGTCCCAGCATGCTACAGGCCAAATATCAGTACCCTGGGCCTTTCGGTTATTGAGAAGGAGTTGTTTGAATGAAAAGTTCACGCACGGCGCACGGCGGATGGCGGCACGACGACGGACGGTGCATGATGACAATAGGTCATCCTGACCCTTCGGGTCAGATGACCTAAAAATATGTATGTCATAATAATTAAATAAAATTGGATCTGTATCAAATTCTGACAATAAAAGATTAAGTTGTTGTTAGAGAAACAGTAAAAATATGTCATTTTATTTGTTTTCATTTCTGACTTTCACAATGCACCTTCTTGCTGACAGCACCACATAATTTCAAATACACATGATTAAAATTATACATATATGAACATTGCATGACTGCCACATTTTACCTTTAAATAGCAACAAAATCTTTTACATAGCACTGCAGACTTTCAAATAGCAACAAAATCTTTTACATAGTACCACAGACATTCAAATAGCAACAAAATCTTTTACATAGTACCACAGAATTTCAAATAGAAGCAAAAACTTTTACATAGCACCTCAGAATTTCAAATAGAAGCAAAATCTTTTACATAGCACCACAGAATTTCAAATAGCAACAAAATCTTTTACATGGCCCTGCAGAATTTCAAATAGCAACAAAATCTTTTACATAGCACCGCAGAAATTCAAATAGAAACAAAATCTTTTACACAGCACCTCAGAATTTCAAATAGAAGCAAAATCTTTTACATAGCACCTCAGAATTTCAAATAGAAGCAAAATCTTTTACATATCACTGCAGAATTTCAAATAGAAACAAAAACTTTTACATAGCAATACAGACTTTCAAATAGAAACAAAAACTTTTACATAGCACCACAGAATTTCAAATAGCAACAAAATCTTTTACATAGCACCGCAGACTTTCAAATAATACCAAACTTTTAGATAGCACCGCAGACTTTCAAATAATACCAAACTTTTAGATAGCACCACAGACTTTCAAATAGCACCAAACTTTTAGATAGCACCACAGACTTTCAAAGACACAGACTTCTATATGACACTGCATGTCTAAATACCACATTTAGAACAGAACAGACTTAACTTATGAATTCTCTGTTAACATTTGCCTTTCTTTGAAAATTTAACAAATGGAGATTTCCCACAATTCCTTTGCTGTCTGTTCCATTCAGATCAAGGTCACCTGATTCCGTTTGCGATTCTCTGAGAAAGAGTATTTTGGGATCTTGTTTCATTTTACATTTCTTTTTGAAATTATTTTATTCATGTGTATGAGTATGGTGTTGCGTTATCGACCGTGAGGCCTACACTGTCTCCTAGTCACACAGAACCTCTGTTACGTTGCGTGTCACAACTAATTGTAGTTTTGTGTTGGGGCTTTGCAGCACAATAAAACAGCACACAGTTACAATGCTTCTCGTACGGAGATACCAACCAAGCTCTGTTAAACCCCTTAATTCAAGTTTTCACAAAATTGAATTTCCTATTAAATTTTCACATGAGACATTTTTGTCCTTTCTAATTCACAAGCATAGCTTTCCAGGAGATTAAGATAGAAAAGTTCCATTTCTAATTCTATTGGTTTTTATTATGTTTCTAATTTCCTAGCAATGAGTTCCTATAATACAAATAAACCTTTCATGTACCTGAACACAGTAGCAAGAAGAAAATGAATTTCATTATCACAGATACCCACACCATAACAATTAATAGATTTTACAACAATTAATTACGGACTAATCAAAACTGTGTTCACAGCCAATGAATTATTGATCAAATAAAACAATGCTTACAACAAGCAAATACTGACCAATTAAGACAATGCTTGCAGCAGCCTATTCGTGGGCCATTAAATTATACTTCCAGTCATTAATTACTGATCCATTAAAACAATACTACAAGAATTGATTGTTAACCAATCAAAACAATTCTTAGAGGAAGCAATTACCGACCAATTAAAACAATTCTTTCAGCAAGCAAATAATGACCAATTTAGACAATGCTTGCAGCAAGCAAATACTGACAAACTAAAACGATGCTTTCAGCAAGCAAATACCGACCAACTAAAACGATGCTTTCAGCAAGCAAATACTGACCAATTTAAATGATGCTTTCAGCAGGCAAATACTGATCAATTAAAACAATGCTGACAGCAAGCAAATACCAATCAATTAAAACGATACTTTCAGCTAACAATTACCGACCAATTAAACAATGCTTACAGCAAACAAATAATGATCCATTAAAACAAATGCAGTCAAGAAACTTTATTTCAGCAAACATGTGATATGTAGTATGAGTTTTCTATGATAACTTTGGCCCCAATAGCCGAATCGGTTATCAAGCTGATGGGAACCTTTAAAGTCGCGAGTAGTTGATGGCCTGTCCTATGGGAATTACTAGTGTTTAATGGTGTCTGATTTCTCTAAAGGTCCTCCTCCTCACCCAAAGTACCCTGGGATAAAGTGCCTCCGATCTTCCCTCTCCAGAGTTGATGATTATATGTTTGATGCAGATCCTAGAACCTACTATCTGTTTTGTGTCCGTGATTTACGTAAATGTCTCCATCGCTCGGGAATCGCTTGCCTATATTTAGACATTAAGTGTGCTCCTCCGTCCATAAGTATCTGATAGCTATGAATTATTTAGTAATTCATAGTCTCCCGGCTTAACTGTATACTTGTTAAGTCTTGAAGTTAAAAGTTATGCTATGTGTTAGGACTAGAAACGCTGCCAAGTCTCACAAAATTTATGTTTAGGATGACAAAAATCTGTTCTAGTATGGATTTTGACCAAAAAGAAAAAAGTAGAATCATTTCATCGGCTTTGGTCTGGTTTGTATCGGTCAGACATGAATGTGTCAGTTTTAATTATACTTTCCACACATAGTGGTTCACAGCTATACATTGGGGTATAATAAAGCACCTTCATGAATATTATCCGTCTGATTCAATCAAATATTTCCTACACATCCCTGACTAATTCAGAATTATATCATGCACAGCTGTCATTTCACACATTTATACTGATAGCCAAAGGTAGTGCAATGTTGCAGACTAAAAAAAGTTCAAAATACCACATCACTTCCTGCATGTATTTACAGATAATCAATTCATATACATGTACACTATCATTTCCTACTAAATGCAGTGATCCGAATACAAGTTTTCCTATCAAAAACATTTTTAAGTAGCAATGACAGATTTTGCAAACAGAACACCAGAACTTGTCTTAACAGTAGTAGATTCTGTGTAGCCTTCACTCCAGCAATGAACTTGACCTTGACTTCAGTATGACCTTGACCTTGCAGTAACAAAATATTTCACTTTGACTTTGACCTTTACTTTAATATACAGCGGACAATGACTTTGACTTCATTTCTTTAAATATAACTTACAACTAACAACTTGGTAGTAATTGACCTTCCACTTTAGCAATGACCTTGAAATTCATAGCAAACTTGGCATTACCAGTGACCTTGACTTATTAGCAATGACCTTGACTTTATCAGTATCAATATAACATTGATTTCATCATCTTATTACTAGCAATGTAGCTGAAATCTGCAGCAGTTTTGTATGATGACAAGTTTTTATGTGTGATATATTTCAGTTCACTATACATGTAATATGGCAGGTGATGTTTATGTCTTGGGCATGGTACGAATGGTAAGTACCAAATAGAGCGTAACGTAAACCTTGTCATGTGTATGCATCTTAAGACTTACAAATATATTACATCATACAATTTTTCTATGCATAGCTTTCATATTTTTTTTCAGGTACAGTACTATAAGAATATTTCCTTATTTGTATTTATACACTCTGAACTAGTTTTAATAGTAAATATTTTGTAAACATTTCTATGTAAAACCTTTAGTTTCTAATTCAGATGCTTTGAAATAGTAAAATAATGGTGTTTCGGAAAATTTAGTCCCACCATTCATTGATTATAATGTTAGAATCCCCAGAAGGTTCATCAAAATGATTTCTCAATCATTCATAGATTAACATACTTTTAGCAACAAATTTGCCACTTTATTCAATCTTTAACCAGACGGAATCAAGGGAGACAATCTGACTGAGAGCCCATAAGGAAGTGCCTAAACCATCTCTCTGTCCACTTCTATACAGGAAATGTTCAATGTAATATTCTCAAATTGTACATTCTAATTTCAAATTGTCACTTGAGTGGGTTATAGACAGTCCTGGGGGAGATATGAACATGTAATATCCTGTCTATTCCCCTGAGTACCAAAGCTTCCTGCTGGCCGGCACCAATCAATCAATGATATATAGATTACCTACAGCATTGATCAGACAGTCGTGTTCCAACCAAGCTCCACCAAACTGTCACACCCAGGGAAAGAGGTGTTCATTTTTCAATTCAATCATTCTTTTGTAAAATGGTGTCCAACAACTTATATTCAGTCGGTCCTAGTTGTCAGCTAACTCAAACAGAAATTTTCAAGTATAAGAACTGATCCAATATCTCTTTTCCAAGGGCTGGAAAAACAATGCTGGTTATATCAGAATAGTGTGATCAGTTATCTATTGTTTATATAACTGAAATCATACATTTCAAATCCATATGTTTCAACTAGGGAATTGAATAACAAAATTACAGATTGGGTACTGTTTCAGTATTAATAATATAAACATTTGAGATAAATTATTACATGTGTCTAATTTCAATACACACTAGAGACCAGCTGAAATACTTTGTACTTATAATTATAAAATAAAATGTGCGAAATAAAAAATAATTGCGAAGTCACATGACATATCAGCTGTTCATCAAGTAGGAGATAAAATTTAATGGAATATATATTTTAATGTTTTTTTTAAAGTCGCCACTTCTTATTTCAATGGAGACAACGAATATCAGTGTATTTTATATCTTTCACTTGAAAAAAACATGGGAGACAACTCTAGTGTTTAGCTTCTTATCATCTAAATGCTAATTGGGAAATACTACAAAATATGGGAGACAACTTATTATCTAAATATGATAAGTATGATGAAAATTACTTTTAGTAGATGTCATTCTTTATTAAAATCATAAGGGGAGATAACTCAATTTTTCAGAGGATTTAAGTAAATAACTTACACATTATTGTTGACAAATGAGGCTTTCGACCGGTCAATAGCAAAAATATACCGCAATTAAATGAGAAATTAAAATATATATTTACATTCTGTGACTATATATCTCCTGGTTAATGCAGATAAAAATACCAACATATACACAACCATTGGAGAATAAAATGTATCGTGTTCAATTGTCAAGATTTTAATAACATTTTTTTCTACCGCCCTCCAGGTGATCGTTAGTCAGACTCAAGCTTTTAGTTTTATTGTTTTTTTTTTCTCCATCAAATGAAATGAAATGATGAAAGGTTAATTAAAGGTTGATGTAATGACAATTGATTGGCGACCCTCAATACATCAGTGTCAGGGCTCGCGCTGTCAGTCGCCATAGGCGCCAATGGCGAATTTGAAATGCATTTGGCGATTTAAAAACAGCATTGGCGAAAGAAGAATTTTTCATGAACCCAAAGTTTTCCTCCCACTACAGACGTTTCCATACCGTGAAATTCGCCAATTCTAGCCATACACCAGACAATAGGGCACTGCTTGATAATTAGGTAAACAAAAGAGGTGTGAACACTCCCTGACCGCCACCCAGATCCTTATTAACTGCCTGGGGCTGTTTCCACCCGGGCTTGGTAGTGTCACACGTGTGTATTACAGCTGAAGTTGATCGGCCGATTGGCCACCATTAGAAAACAATTACCTGGCCTTTCAATACATTTTGTGATTACATCTAATGAGCATTACATCAAAAACAAACACAGCTTACAACTGTAAATGATTTACTCACGTTTTTAATGTTTAATAGGCCTAACTGTCCCCCAAGTCACAAAGTTTGCAATCGTAATGGCCGCCATTTTGGATAATTGTAATAGTCGGCCAGATCGGTACAACTTCAGGAATTCATTAAAAATCACGTTTAAAAAAAAATAGGAAGGGAATTTTTTCCATATTTTTTGTGTACATTTTTGAAAATAAAAATACATTATGAAAAAATATTAATGGTAGATATGAATACATTTTAATCAATTAAATTTCAAAGAAATTTTCACTTTTTCTCTCTCTCAAATTAGATCTATTTTTTATTATTTCAACTGATACTGTAACAGGTTTGACACAGTTTTTTTTTTTAACTTTAGTACTTCTGTTGTGATGAAAATTAAGTAAATATTTCCATTCAATTAAGTCCAGTATTTTTTTTTATATATATTTCAATAAAATATTATATTTCAATAAAATATATATAAAATATAAAGGTATTAAGATTTAAATACATGTTTAATTGGCATTGTTTCCCCCTCTTTTAATCAATATAAAAGATATAAAAAATTGTCCACGTGAAGAATACCCAGGTAGATCGACACGCGACCTGCAAATTTCAATTGGCGAATCCATTTTTTGACCCAGAGCTAGCCCTGACTGTGTGTATATTTACATAGATTTAATTCTATAGAGTATATTCATGGACTGTACCAATGTTTCAGATAAGTTAACCTTTGTCAATACAGACATTTACACGCTTGATTGACTACCATCACCAAAAGAGATGTGGTTCATTGACATTTAGTAGTGCCTATACTGATAGTTACAGAATAAATAAGTAGATATTTAAACTTGTCCATGTGTTCTACATCAAAGCCAATTGTCATTATACTCCAAATAATTGATTTGATTAATGACCTTATTTACTTAATTACCAATGGATTTCTATTCATTTGATGAACAAGTCAATATTTGACCTCCTTAATCTACAGTCGTTCAGCCATCCACAACCTCCTCTTCATAGCTTTGTAGACATTAATTAGGTGTTAGTTTTCTAAAGTTAGAGAGTAAAAGTAGCTGCCCTAATAATCACCTCTATAATGACCACCTCCCTTATGTCTTACACTACATATAATATGCAAATCATAATTATAGGATGTTTGCTCCAAGTATGTAAGTGTAATTCAAACATTGTCATATACAATCAGATGTTTTCTCCAAGCATGTAAGTGTAGTTCAAACATTGTCATATACAATCATGCCCCTATGACATTTGTTTGTCAGCATTTGCTGTATCTGTGATATTTTGTGCTGTACCCTATATATAATGACAGCTGTGTGCCCCTTAGTTTGTGCTGTATCCATGGAAGGTGTATGATAGTGTATGCTGTATTCCTGATAGGTGTGTGACAGCTTGTGCTGTATTCCTATATATTACTGATAAGTGTGCATGTGCCCCTTGATTTGTGTTGTATCCCTAAAGGTGTGTGACAGTTTGTGTTGTATTCCTGATATGTGTGTGATACATGTAATTTGTGCTGTAACCTTATATATTAATGATAGCTGTGTACCCTTTAATTTCTGTTGTATCCCTGAAGGTGTGTGACAGTTTGTGTTGAATTTCTGAAAGGTGTGTGACAGTATGTGCTATATCCCTGATAGGTGTGTGAAAGTTTGTGCTGTATCCCTGATAGGTGTTTGAGTTTGTGCTGTATATACCTGATATATGAGTGATAATTTGTGCTCGATCCCGGGTAGGTGTTTGACAGTATGTGCTGTATCCCTGATAGCTGATTGAGTTTAATTGTGCTGTATACCTGATATGTGTGTGACAGTTTGTGTTGTATTCCTGATAGGTATGTGATTCATATAGTTTGTGCTGCAAACCTGATAGGTGTGTGACAATATGTGCTATATCCCTGATAGGTGTGTGACAGTATGTGCTATATCCTGGATAGGAGTGTGAAAGTTTGTGCTGTATCCCTGATAGGTGTGTGACAGTATACATTGCTGTATCCCTGATAGGTGTTTGAGTTTGTGATGTATCCCTGATAGGTGTGTGATAGTTTGTGCAGTATCCCTGATTGGTGTGTGATAGTTTGTGCAGTATCCCTGATAGGTGTGTGATAGCTAGTATAATATATGCTGATCATTACCACATGTCAGTTCAGTCTGACCAATGGCTTCTTATGACTATGAATCAGCATCTTGCTTTTAAACCTATATTCAGTAACACTTAGTAGTTATATAGTATACATTGAAATCATATTCATAATTATTTACAAAAAGAGGAGAAGCTTCTGAGGATATAAATAATGAAGTATTAATATACACATTATATAATACTGTTGGTGATTTACCCAGTGGTATAGTATTCCAGTAAATGTAGGGAGATTATAGGCATGACATGGTAATTAATTAGCTCATTACTAATCAATAAATGGATACACAAATATATACTATTGTAAATAACAGTACTTACCAATACTCAAGTGAAATCACAGAATCCTAAAATATCTGCTGTTCTTCACTAGTTTGTGTATAGACAGAAGGGTTAGCTGGCTCATCCAACTGTGGTAAAGAGAAAAGATCAATGTAAGAGAGGTATTCGCCTCTTGGGAAGACTTGCTGTGAGATGTGAATGATACAGGAACAGTGTGATGCCTGCTTTGAAAACAAGGTAAATACAAACTATGACATTATACCTACTAGCCAATGGCAATATGGAGCTGATACAGTCAAAAGCCCCAGGTCCAACTAAATAGACAGAAAAAACTTTCAACTGTTACAAACCTGTGCTTACTATACAGCTTGTCACCTAGAGCTGACCTCCCCAAAACACTGGCAATGGGACAGTCTACACTGCTGATCTGGGACAGTCTAAACATGTGTATAGGGTGAACAGTAGAGTGCTAACAGGGCTGTCACTCTATATTTAAAGTTGAGCCCCTCAGGTCATAACAACATTCCATCACTTGAAAAGCTACCATTACATAATTAATTGTCTGTGTAGCTGTAATCACTACTGTAAAAACACTGGTTTAGCAGACCTACTAGTGGCTGGGCCAGTCTCAAACAATACTCCTTAATTCCCCTTTATTACAGGAAACCAAAGGGACACTAAAGACTCCCAAGGGAGATAAACACATCAAATTAATGCCCTTGTGACCCTATTCAATAATACTACAATGGTATGTAAAGCATGTCGGCATTATTGAGTCTTTTTCTATTGAAGTTGTGAACAATGGTTTTTAATAAAGGTATACTGCATCATTAGTAAATTGATTACAAGATTAAACAAATAAATGGATATATACTGTTTCAGATTATTTTGGTGTTGATTGAAAATGCCAAGTAATAAGACCCCTATCTCTGTATATAAGCACATCCATTTTACAAGGTTATCTATCTATAAAGAACATGTAAGCTTTATTACTGTTATGCTACCATGTGTGAAAAGAGACCAGCCTCCATTCCTAAATTGTTCATTATGACAGGTTCATCTGTGGATACTGAAATAACACCTTTCTATACCAACTTATAAGCCCACTCCGTGTAATGACATCCTGTTTATAATGACAATCTGTTTATAATGACAATGGTCCTTCCTCATTTATAATGATACCAAGGCCTGTCAAATTTGAATCTCTCTTTAAACTATCAGAGTCACAAATGTGACAACTGTCTTTAACGTGACAAATTACTATTGAAGTTGTATCTCTGTTTACATTAACACCTGTCTATATATGACACCTGCCTATACTGACTAAGGTATATCTATATTGTGACACCTGTCTATACTAACAAAGGTATATCTATATTGTGACACCTGTCTATACTGACTATAAGGTATATCTATATTGTGACACCTGTCTATACTGACCAGGGTATATCTGACTAAGGTATATCTATATTGTGACACCTGTCTATACTGACTAAGGTATATCTATATTGTGATACCTGTCTATACTGACTAAGGTATATCTATATTGTGACACCTGTCTATACTGACCAAGGTATATCTATATTGTGATACCTGTCTATACTGACCAAGGTATATCTATATTGTGATACCTGTCTATACTGACAGTTTCTATATTGTGGTATATCTATATTATTGATACCTGTCTATACAAAGGACTATATTGTGATACCTGGTATATCTATATTGTGATACGACTGTCTATACTGACTATAGGTATATCTATATTGTGATACCTGTCTATACTGACCAGGGTATATCTATATTGTGATACCTGTCTATACTGACCAGGATATCTATATTGTGATACCTGTCTATACTGACAAAGGTATATCTATATATGTGATACCTGTCTATACTGACAATGGTATATCTATATTGTGATACCTGTCTATACTGACCAAAGGTATATCTATATTGTGATACCTGTCTATACTGACGGTATATCTATGTTGTGATTCCTGTCTATACTGACCAGAATATATCTATATTGTGACACCTGTCAATATTTACCAGGGTATATCTATATATTGTGATACCTGTCTATACTGACCATAAGGTATATCTATATTGTGATACCTGTCTTTACTGATCAGAATATAACTATATTGTGATACCTGTCTATACTGACCAGGTATATACTACAGTATATCTATATTGTGATACCTGTCTATATACTGACCAGGGATCATATCTATATTGTGACACCTGTCTATACTGACACAGGGTATATCTATATTGTGATACCTGTCTATACTGACTATAAGGTATATCTATATTGTGACACCTGTCTATACTGACTAAGATATATCTATATTGTGACACCTGTCTATATGTGACCAGGGTATATCTATATTGTGACACCTGTCTATACTAACAAGGTATATATATGTGACACCTGTCTATACTGACTATAAGTGATCTTTATATCTATATTGTGACACCTGTCTATACTGACAGAATATATCTATATTGTATTATATGACAAAATATATCTATATTGTGACACCTGTCTACTGACAAAGTATATCTATACTGTCTATACTGCAGAATATATCTATATTGTGACACCTGTCATATACTATTGTGATACTGTCTATATCGAATAATCTATATTGTGATACCTGTCTTTACTGATCAAAATATATCTATATTGTGATACCTGTCTATACTGACAAGATTATATATATTTTGTGATAAGGATATATGGTTATATTGTCTATGACACCTGTCTATACTGACCAGGTATAGGTATATCTATATTGTGACACCTGTCTATACTGACATAAGGTATATCTATATTGTGACACCTGTCTATACTGACAAAGGTATATCTATATTGTGATACCTGTCTATACTGACCAGGGATCTATATAGTGATACTGTTTATTCTGACATATATCTATTCTGTGACATCTGTCTTTACTGACCAGGGTATATCTATTCTATGACACCTGTTTATACTGACCAGGTTATATATATTCTTTGACACCTGTCTATACTGGCCAGGGTATATCTATATTGTGATACCTTTCTATACTGACTAAGGTATATCTATATTGTGATACCTGTCTATACTGACCAGGGTATATCTATATTGTGATACCTGTCTATACTGACTAAAGGTATATCTATATTGTGACACCTGTCTATACTGACTAAGGTATATCTATATTGTGACACCTGTCTATACTGACCAAGGTATATCTATATTGTGATACCTGTCTATACTGACCAGGGTATATCTATATTGTGATACCTGTCTATACTGACCAGGGTATATCTATATTGTGATACCTGTCTATACTGACCAGGGTATATCTATATTGTGATACCTGTCTATACTGACCAGGGTATATCTATATTGTGATACCTGTCTTTACTGACCAGGGTTTATCTATATTGTGACACCTGTCTATACTGACAAGGGTATATCTATATAGTGATACTTGTCTATACTGACCATGGTATATCTATATTGTGATACCTGTCTATACTGACTAGGGTATATATGTGACACCTTTCTTCAGTATAAACAATTTATATCTCAGTTTGAAGTAAACTTCTCTATAATGACCATGCAATTTTATCTGGCACCTGTCTTAAGTGACCAATTTCTATACATTCATGTATATGATTTGAACAGTATAATGCTGTGCGGAGTTGTTTAGTGATACTCGTCTGTCCTCAGACATGTTAGTGATCTGGTGAACCTAAAACCTTGTCTGTCCTCAGACTTGTTAGTGATCTGGTGAACCTAAAACCTTGTCTGTCCTCAGACTTGTTAGTGATCTGGTGAACCTAAAACCTTGTCTGTCCTCAGACTTGTTAGTGATCTGGTGTGAACCTAAAACCTCTGTCTGTCTTTCAGACTTGTTAGTGATCTGGTGAACCTAAAACCTTGTCTGTCCTCAGACATTGTTAGTGATCTGGTGAACCTAAAACCTCGTCTGTCCTCAGACATGTTAGTGATCTGTGAACCTAAAACCTCGTCTGTCCTCAGACTTGTTAGTGATCTGGTGAACCTAAAACCTTGTCAGTCCTCAGACTTGTTAGTGATCTGGTGAACCTAAAACCTTGTCTGTCCTCAGACTTGTTAGTGATCTGGTGAACCTAAAACCTTGTTATCCTCAGAACTTGTTAGTGATCTGGTGAACCTAAAAACCTTGTCTGATCCTCAGACTTGTTAGTGATATGGTGTGTGAACCTTAAAAACCTCGTCTGGTCCTCAGACTTGTTAGTGATCTGGTGAACTCCTAAAACCTCGTCTGTCCTCAGACATGTTAGGTCTGGTGAACCTAAAACCTTGTCTGTCCTCAGACATGTTAGTGATCTGGTGAACCTAAAACCTTGTCTGTCCTCAGACTTGTTAGTGATCTGGTGAACTAAAACCTTTGTCTACCTCAACTTGTTACCTTGTCTGTCCTCAGATCTGGTGAACCTAAAACCTGTCTGTCCTCAGACTTGTTAGTGATCTGGTGAACCTAAAACCTCGTCTGTCCTCAGACTTGAATCCTAAAACCTTGTCTGTCCTCAGACTTGTTAGTGATCTGGTGAACCTAAAACTCTGTCCTCAGACTTGTTAGTGATCTGGTGAACCTAAAACCTCTTGTCTGTCCTCAGACTTGTTAGTGATCTGGTGAACCTAAAACCTTGTCTGTCCTCAGACTTGTTAGTGATCTGGTGAACCTAAAACCTTGTCTGTCCTCAGACTTGTTAGTGATCTGGTGAACCTAAAACCTTTGTCTATCCTCAGACTTGTTAGTGATCTGGTGAACCTAAAACCTTTGTCTGTCCTCAGACTTGTTAGTGATCTGGTGAACCTAAAACCTTGTCTGTCCTCAGACTTGTTAGTGATCTGGTGAACCTAAAACCTCGTCTGTCCTCAGACTTGTTAGTGATCTGGTGAACCTAAAACCTTGTCTGTCCTCAGACTTGTTAGTGATCTGGTGAACCTAAAACCTTTGTCTATCCTCAGACTTGTTAGTGATCTGGTGAACCTAAAACCTCGTCTGTCCTCAGACTTGTTAGTGATCTGGTGAACCTAAAACCTTGTCTGTCCTCAGACTTGTTAGTGATCTGGTGAACCTAAAACCTCGTCTGTCCTCAGACTTGTTAGTGATCTGGTGAACCTAAAACCTCGTCTGTCCTCAGACTTGTTAGTGATCTGGTGAACCTAAAACCTCGTCTGTCCTCAGACTTGTTAGTGATCTGGTGAACCTAAAACCTCGTCTGTCCTCAGACTTGTTAGTGATCTGGTGAACCTAAAACCTCGTCTGTCCTCAGACTTGTTAGTGATCTGGTGAACCTAAAACCTTGTCTGTCCTCAGACTTGTTAGTGATCTGGTGAACCTAAAACCTCGTCTGTCCTCAGACTTGTTAGTGATCTGGTGAACCTAAAACCTTTGTCTGTCCTCAGACTTGTTAGTGATCTGGTGAACCTAAAACCTTGTCTGTCCTCAGACTTGTTAGTGATCTGGTGAACCTAAAACCTTGTCTGTCCTCAGACTTGTTAGTGATCTGGTGAACCTAAAACCTTTGTCTGTCCTCAGACTTGTTAGTGATCTGGTGAACCTAAAACCTTGTCTGTCCTCAGACTTGTTAGTGATCTGGTGAACCTAAAACCTTGTCTGTCCTCAGACTTGTTAGTGATCTGGTGAACCTAAAACCTCGTCTGTCCTCAGACTTGTTAGTGATCTGGTGAACCTAAAAACCTTGTCTGTCCTCAGACTTGTTAGTGATCTGGTGAACCTAAAACCTCGTCTGTCCTCAGACTTGTTAGTGATCTGGTGAACCTAAAACCTTGTCTGTCCTCAGACTTGTTAGTGATCTGGTGAACCTAAAACCTCGTCTGTCCTCAGACTTGTTAGTGATCTGGTGAACCTAAAACCTTGTCTGTCCTCAGACTTGTTAGTGATCTGGTGAACCTAAAACCTCGTCTGTCCTCAGACTTGTTAGTGATCTGGTGAACCTAAAACCTTGTCTGTCCTCAGACTTGTTAGTGATCTGGTGAACCTAAAACCTGTCTGTCCTCAGACTTGTTAGTGATCTGGTGAACCTAAAACCTTGTCTGTCTCAGACTTGTTAGTGATCTGGTGAACCTAAAACCTTGTCTGTCCTCAGACTTGTTAGTGATCTGGTGAACCTAAAACCTCGTCTGTCCTCAGACTTGTTAGTGATCTGGTGAACCTAAAACCTTGTCTGTCCTCTTGTAGTGATCTGGTGACTTCAGACTTGTTAGTGATCTGGTGAACCTAAAACCTCGTCTGTCCTCAGACTTGTTAGTGATCTGGTGAACCTAAAACCTCGTCTGTCCTCAGACTTGTTAGTGATCTGGTGAACCTAAAACCTCGTCTGTCCTCAGACTTGTTAGTGATCTGGTGAACCTAAAACCTTGTCTGTCTTCAGACTTGTTAGTGATCTGGTGAACCTAAAACCTTGTCTGTCCTCAGACTTGTTAGTGATCTGGTGAACTTAAAACCTCGTCTGTCCTCAGACTTGTTAGTGATCTGGTGAACCTAAAACCTTGTCTGTCCTCAGACTTGTTAGTGATCTGGTGAACCTAAAACCTTGTCTGTCCTCAGACTTGTTAGTGATCTGGTGAACCTAAAACCTTGTCTGTCCTCAGACTTGTTAGTGATCTGGTGAACCTAAAACCTCGTCTGTCCTCAGACTTGTTAGTGATCTGGTGAACCTAAAACCTTGTCTGTCCTCAGACTTGTTAGTGACCTGGTGAACCTAAAACCTTGTCTGTCCTCAGACATGTTAGTGATCTGGTGAACCTAAAACCTTGTCTGTCCTCAGACTTGTTAGTGATCTGGTGAACCTAAAACCTCTTCTGATATCTAAAGAATGTTTTATACATGCAAAACCAATCAGTGTTGACGAGCGAGGTTAGATTGAATTGTAACTTTATAGATAATTCATAGTTCAACGATTGCCTGACCTGAGAAAGCTACATCTGATATCGACATGGATCGATAACTGACATCGTTTTAACATCTGTCAGCATCAAAGGATGTTATCGTCATATTTACATTTAAATAACTAAGGTTGGTAATTAATGAAAATTTACCGCTATATAATACTAACTTATGATTTGTTTCATATACGGTAAACACATGTAAAAAAATTCTGTACAATTCTATAAGCATTGATATTGCTTTGGTAAAAAATCTGTTTAAATTGTGTAATACTTCATATACAACAAGAAACTCTCAGATAAATGTTTAGTAGCATGTTCTGTAAAATATAACTCTGGAAAATTATTTACTTTTATTGGGTGAAAAATGAAAAACTGCAAAAATTACTTTTTATTTTGATAATCCAGGTACAGTCAAAGATGCCTCTGCATAATGGCCACCTCTGTATAAATGCCACATCTGTATAAAGCCACCTCTGTATAAAGCCACCTCTGTATAAAGGCCACCTCTGTATTAATACCACATCTGTATAAAGCCACCTCTGTATAAAGACCACTTCTGTATAAATACCACCTCTGTATAAAGACCACCAGCTTTAGTCACTTTCTTAGGGTCCCAAATTACTAATTTCCATAATATGACCTGTGTAAAAAGACCACTTTGTCTAGCCCTCTTGAGTGGTCTTTATAGACAGGTTTGAATGTAACGAAATCACACATATTTCACATATTAGGGCTATGCCATTCCAAACACAGATAGATAACTCAACTTCTCAGGAAAACTCAAACTGAAACAGTTGAGCAGACTCACATGCACACCTGCCCTAGATCAGGTAAATAACTCTAATTCTCTCATGCAAGTCAACTCGCAGTATACGATACAAGTTATCCCCAAATGTATTAGTAAGTAGTAAGTTTTTGTAAAATGATTATACATTTATTCTACAAGAATCCATTAATTTCTACACCTACATTTCATCTCAGGTATGACCAAAAAAAAGTGACATCATTTTGTATACAAAACAGATTGTGCTTAATTACGTTATGCAAAAGAATTTACTCAAGTGTTAAGAGCATTATATAAGTTTAAGTTCTTTTACAAATGTTTATTCCATGTATCTTAGTTATCACAAGAGAAAAATGTCGCGATTTTCTCAGCTCTGTGCCGATAATCCCCGAGGGCCATCAATATCCCTGAGTGATTTTACAAGTAGTTTTGTTATAGATTACACAGGTAGTTTTGTTAAAGATTTTTATCTACAATATCTACCCTGAAGGTATTTATCTGTTGTTTAAATATCACCTTTACTTGATGTCTACATTGGTGATAACAGATCTTACTGTCTTCATACATACAGACTCAGTCAGACAAACGTCAACACAACTCTAAACAGAGAGAGTTCAATACAAAAGGTCCACAGGGCTTTAAGTCACCTGAATTTTTATATATTTTAGTCAAAGTTCATTTGACTTGCTTTACCATGCATTGGGTTTATATTCACATTGACATGAAGCATATAGCATGCTTGCAAACCCTCCCTATTTTGGAGGGAGACTCCCGACTTTGAACCCCCATTTTAGGTCATTTTAGCCAGTCCAAATTCTTTAATATTCAAAAATGTCAGACATGTTGACCTTTGGTGACCAAAAAGAGGTAGATTTTTGACTCAAAAGCGGTAGCATTGCACGCTGCATTTTTCGTGACGCGTCAGAGATATATAAATATCAATAATAGGCAAAATAATTACAAAAATATATTTTCTTAACAAATTATGTTTTAACTTTGATTATCACCATAGGCCTTGCATTGGTGGTTCATTTTGCATTTTTTTAAATGTTAAGAAAGGCTTACTTTACATCAAGAAGATGAACAAGAGGCCCATGGGCCTTAACGGTCATCTGAGTACCTTGGCAATAATCATATAGGAAATTAATTAGATATAGTGTCATCGTTGCCATTTTCGATTGTTGATCAACCAGAAATGTAACAACATTTTGTCGGGACCATGTCAGGATCATTTCATGCAAGTTTCAGCCAAATCGCACCGGTAGCACTTGAGAAGTTCAAAATGTGTTTTCAAGATGGCGGCTGTGGCTGCCATCTTGGATTTTGGATCGACCCGAAAAATAAGAACACTTTGTCAGGACCATGTCAGGATCATTTCATGCAAGTTTCAGCCAAATCGCACTGGTAGAACTTGAGAAGAAGTTCAAAATGTGTTTTCAAGATGGTGGCTGTGGCGGCCATCTTGGATTTCGGATCGACCCGAAAAATAAGAACACTTTGTCGGGACCATGTCAGGATCATTTCATGCAAGTCTCAGCCAAATCGCACCGGTAGAACTTGAGAAGAAGTTCAAAATGTGTTTTCAAGATGGCGGCTGTGGCGGCCATCTTCGGGTCAGATGACCTAAAAATGCCAATAAATACATTGTATTATTTCAATGCTTTTTATCACCTTTTTCAAATATACATTTTATCTATTTGTTTGATTTAATTTCAAAAATCTTAAAAAATTATCATTAGAAAGAACAGGTAAAAAATATGCAAAAATCAACCTTAAGTTTCTTTGTAGGGGGTTACTAAGTAGATTTTCTTGAGGTTAAAAGTTTAAACACATGAAATTATCCCCATGGGAATTTCAAAAAGTTGGCCACAGTCCCAGTTATTTCAAAAAGTTGGCCACCACAGCCCCAGTTATGTTCAAAATATGTTAGTATTTATAAATGTTAAGGTTTACACGGTCTAATGGTAATATTATGGAAAATCACAGATAACAGGAGATAATTTCGAATTTAAGTCATTGTTTTTTGTTTGATATCTTTTACTCAAATTGTTCACAGGCAATTGAAAGACAAAGGGCAATAACTCTGTAATTAACACCTAAATAACCATTGTTTTAATTGGAACAGCATATGGGTTTAATGTGAGACTGATCCAAGAGTACCATATGAGCAGAACATATATGACAAATATTTCATAAAAAACACAAGGTATCGGTGCCCATTTATTTTCATATCTTTACCGCCCTAATATATCCAGTCAGTAACTACCCTAATATATCCAGTCAGTAACTACCCTAATATATCCAGTCAGTAACTACCCTAATATATCCAGTCAGTAACTACCCTAATATATCCAGTCAGTAACTACCCTAATATATCCAGTCAGTAACTACCCTAATATATCCAGTCAGTAACTGCCCTATATGTCCATTCACTTTAACCGCCCTAATATGTCCAGCCACTTTACAACTGACCCCTGGTAGCCATTAAACTTATCTCTATAGTATAATGTGTCCAACCCATCATACATGTATGGAAATTAGACCCTGTATTGATAGCCATCGAAAGGCCAATGTGGGGTATTTGAATATGAGAGTATCTTGCAGGCCGACCATCAACAAGTGAAAGCTGGTAGGGTTATGGATGTCTCCATCTGTACCTCTAATGGTCTCTGGCACTTTACAAATAGTTTACATACACATCAAGTCCTCGCACCCTCCTCCACATCATAGGACAGTTCTGATCAATACAATGGCCTGGTCTATTTCCTGATTTAGGTTATAGAAGGCTACAAGTCTTTCGGTATATTTGGCTGCAACAGAAACCTACACTAAAAGAGAAAAGAAAGGGTAAAATTTCATTGATTCCGAAGTCTATAGCCAATCATGTAGATGAATGACTGGGAAAAGTTAATCAATCCCCACTGACCCTCTGATTAACTTAAAAACCGCGAGTCCATTTGACATTGATCTCCCGACTGCCCTGGACTGTCAATACTAATGCAGCACACTTCATTGACGGATTCCTTATAGCAAACACTGCTAATCTACAGGACATCTTACTTAGTGAAAATCGACAGGTTAACCCATTCAGGACAGCAATATGGTGTATCTTACTATAGGCCAAAGGAAGATGTTTCACAGAGCAAACAGTCATATACTCCACCATTAGTCACAATTAGGTTAGGACATGTAGAGACCAGTGGCCATCAAGACTACTTGTGGATACCACAAATATTTGACAAGCCAATGGTAATAAGGATAACTTGTAGAACACCAATATATATCAACAATGGTTGTCCAACTAGGTTATAGAACAGAGCATGCTTCCATTTAGTCTACCAACAGAAATCAAGGTAATTTAAGAAATGATTATTATTTTTTGTTGTTTACTGGTGTGTAAACTGCATTTTTTGTAGATATTTTAAATGACGCGCTAATGTGTGTCATGTTGAAATATCTGTACAATAAATGCAGTTTACACACCAGTACATAACAAACATTATTGAATAAAAAAACATTCCTCATATTTACATTTCGACCGACCATTTCATTTAAATTAAGTGTTCAAATAAAATAAAACTCTTGGTTTTTTTCCATGTCATACGATTGTTGGAACAGCCGGTCAATTGATGGAATCCCGGAACAGCTGGCTCCAGTTTGGCGGGAAATGTTGTCAAATTCAGAAAGTACACAAAATATAGTTCCACATTAACTTTATCTTTTTTCATCCCATTCACACAACTTATGGAAGTCAGTGTCCCTTGGTCCCGGTATGTGTATTCTTGCGCGGCAGCCGCTGTGTTTACGCAAGTGTGAACGATTTCGCATTTGGTAAGGTTATAGCAAAGAGAAAACGGTAAAATGGTAAAATAATTTTCTTAACAAATAGTCATCATGGTAACATGAAATGTAATCATTTTCTGAACATTTGCCTTATTTATAGTTACATTGTAATACAACTTTTTAGTTGCATGTGAATGAAGCAATTTGCTCAACCAATGGCAATCAAGGTTACATGTGAATGTAACAATATACTCCACCAATGGCAATTAAGGTTACATGTGAATGTAACAATATACTCCACCAATGGCAATTAAGGTTACATGTGAATGTAACAATATACTCCACCAATGGCAATTAAGGTTACATGTGAATGTAACAATATACTCCACCAATGGCAATTAAGGTTACATGTGAATGTAACAATTTGCTTGAAATGGCTTGAGGGTTTGTGGGATAGGAACAGTTATTATTTGAGATTATGGGACCTAATGGATAGGAACAGTTATTATAAACATGAGATATGGGACCTAATGATAGGAACAGTTATTATAAACATGAGATATGGGGCCTAATGATAGGAACAGTTATTATAAACATGAGATATGGGGCCTAATGATAGGAACAGTTATTATAAACAAATGGATATGGGGACCTAATGTTAGGAACAGTTATTATAAACATGGAGATATGGGACCTAATGATAGGAACAGTTATTATAAACATGAGATATGGGCCTAATGTTAGGAACAGTTATTATAAACATGAGATATGGGACCTAATGATAGGAACAGTTATTATAAACATGAGATATGGGACCTAATGTTAGGAACAGTTATTATAAACATGAGATATGGGACCTAATGATAGGAACAGTTTATTATAAACATGAGATATGGGGCCTAATGATAGGAACATTATTATAAACATGAGATATGGGACCTAATGATAGGAACAGTTATTATAAACATGAGATATGGGACCTAATGATAGGAACATTATAAACAGTTATTATTATAAACATGAGATATGGGACCTAATGATAGGAACAGTTATTATAAACATGAGATATGGGACCTAATGATAGGAACAGTTATTATAAACATGAGATATGGGGTTATAGGAACAGTTATTATAAACATGAGATATGGGACCTAATGATAGGAACAGTTATTATAAACATGAGATATGGGACCTAATGATAGGAACAGTTATTATAAACATGAGATATGGGACCTAATGATAGGAACAGTTATTATAAACATGAGATATGGGACCTAATGATAGGAACAGTTATTATAAACATGAGATATGGGGCCTAATGATAGGAACAGTTATTATAAACATGAGATATGGGACCTAATGATAGGAACAGTTATTATAAACATGAGATATGGGACCTAATGATAGGAACAGTTATTATAAACATGAGATATGGGACCTAATGATAGGAACAGTTATTATAAACATGAGATATGGGACCTAATGATAGGAACAGTTATTATAAACATGAGATATGGGACCTAATGATAGGAACAGTTATTATAAACATGAGATATGGGACCTAATGATAGGAACAGTTATTATAAACATGAGATATGGGGCCTAATGTTAGGAACAGTTATTATAAACATGAGATATGGGACCTAATGATAGGAACAGTTATTATAAACATGAGATATGGGGCCTAATGATAGGAACAGTTATTATAAACATGAGATATGGGACCTAATGATAGGAACAGTTATTATAAACATGAGATATGGGGCCTAATGATAGGAACAGTTATTATAAACATGAGATATGGGACCTAATGATAGGAACAGTTATTATAAACATGAGATATGGGGCCTAATGATAGGAACAGTTATTATAAACATGAGATATGGGGCCTAATGATAGGAACAGTTATTATAAACATGAGATATGGGACCTAATGATAGGAACAGTTATTATAAACATGAGATATGGGGCCTAATGATAGGAACAGTTATTATAAACATGAGATATGGGGCCTAATGATAGGAACAGTTATTATAAACATGAGATATGGGACCTAATGTTAGGAACAGTTATTATAAACATGAGATATGGGACCTAATGTTAGAAACAGTTATTATAAACATGAGATATGGGGCCTAATGATAGGAACAGTTTATTATAAACATAGATATGGGCCTAATGATAGAACAGTATTATAAACATGATGAGATAATATGAGATATGGGACCTAATGATAGGAACAGTTATTATAAACATGAGATATGGGGCCTAATGATAGGAACAGTTATTATAAACATGAGATATGGGACCTAATGATAGGAACAGTTATTATAAACATGAGATATGGGCCTAATGATAGGAACAGTTATTATTATAAACATGAGATATGGGGCCTAATGTTAGAACAGTTATTATAAACATGAGATATGAGGCCTAATGATAGGAACAGTTATTATAAACATGAGATATGGGCCTAATGATAGGAACAGTTATTATAAACATGAGATATGGGACCTAATGATAGGAACAGTTATTATAAACATGAGATATGGGACCTAATGATAGGAACAGTTATTATAAACATGAGATATGGGACCTAATTATAGAACAGTTAATTTACATGAGATATGGGACCTAATGATAAACGTTATTATAAAATGAGATATGGGACCTAATTAGAAACAGTTATTATAAACATGAGATATGGGACCTAATGATAGGAACAGTTATTATAAACATGAGATATGGGGCCTAATGATAGGAACAGTTATTATAAACATGGGATATGGGACCCTAATGATAGGAACAGTTATTATAAACATGAGATATGGGACCCTAATGATAGAACAGTTATTATAACAGTTATTATAAACATGAGATATGGGACCTAATGATAGGAACAGATATTATAAACATGAGATATGGGACCTAATGATAGGAACAGTTATTATAAACATGAGATATGGGGCCTAATGATAGGAACAGTTATTATAAACATGAGATATGGGGCCTAATGATAGGAACAGTTATTATAAACATGAGATATGGGCCTAATAATAGGAAACAGTTATTATAAACATGAGATATGGGGCCTAATAATAGGAACAGTTATTATAAACATGAGATATGGGGCCTAATGATAGGAACAGTTTATTATAAACATGAGATATGGGGACCTAATGATAGGAACAGTCATTATAAACATGAGATATGGGACCTAATGATAGGAACAGTATTATTATAAACATAGAAAGATAAGGGACCTAATGATAGGAACAGTTATATTATAAACATGAGATATGGGACCTAATGATAGGAACAGTTATTATAAACATGAGATATGGGACCTAATGATAGGAACAGTTATTATAAACATGAGATATGGGACCAAATAATAGGAACAGATATTATAAACATGAGATATGGGGCCTAATGATAGGAACAGTTATTATAAACATGAGATATGGGACCTAATGTTAGAAACAGTTATTATAAACATGAGATATGGGACCTAATGATAGGAACAGTTATTATAAACATGAGTTATGGGGCCTAATGTTAGAAACAGTCATTATATACATGAGATATGGGGCCTAATGATAGGAACAGATATTATAAACATGAGATATGGGGCCTAATGTTAGGAACAGTCATTATAAACATGAGATATGGGACCTAATGTTAGAAACAGTCATTATATAACATGAGATATGGGACCTAATGATAGGAACAGATTATTATAAAACATGATATGGGGACCCTAATGATAGGGAACAGTTAATTATAAATATGAGATATGGGGCCTAATGTTTAGGAACAGTTATTATAAACATGAGATATGGGACCTAATGATAGGAACAGTCATTATAAACATGAGATATGGGGCCTAATGATAGGAACAGATATTATAAACATGAGATATGGGGCCTAATGTTAGGAACAGTTATTATAAACATGAGATATGGGACCTAATGATAGGAACAGTCATTATAAACATGAGATATGGGGCCTAATGTTAGGAACAGTTTATCATAAACATGAGATATGGGGCCTAATGATAGGAACAGTTATTATAAACATGAGATATGGGCCTAATGATAGGAACAGTTATTATATAAACATGAGATATGGGACCTAATGATAGGAACAGTTATTATAAACATGAGATATGGGACCTAATGATAGGAACAGTTATTATAAACATGAGATAGGGGACCTAATAAAAGGAACAGTTATTATAAACATGAGATATGGGACCTAATGATAGGAACAGTTAATATAAACATGAGATATGGGACCTAATGATAGGAACAGTTATTATAAACATGAGATATGGGACCTAATGATAGGAACAGTTATTATAAACATGAGATATGGGACCTAATGATAGGAACAGATATTATAAACATGAGATATGGGACCTAATGATAGGAACAGATATTATAAACATGAGATATGGGACCTAATGATAGAAACAGTTATTATAAACATGAGATATGGGGCCTAATGATAGGAACAGTTATTTATAAACATGAGATATGGGACCTAATGATAGGAACAGTTATTATAAACATGAGATATGGGACCTAATGTTAGAAACAGTTATTATAAACATGAGATATGGGGCCTAATGATAGGAACAGTTATTATAAACATGAGATATGGGACCTAATGATAGGAACAGTTATTATAAACATGAGATATGGGACCTAATGATAGGAACAGTTATTATAAACATGAGATATGGGACCTAATGATAGAACAGTCATTATATATACATGAGATATGGGACCTAATGACAGGAACAGTTATTATAAACATTAACATACAAAAGATAAAATACCTGTAGGGAATCATATAAACTAAAGAAATGACTCCATGAGACTTGCGCAGAAAGTATTAAGATATGACTTCCATGCAACAGTTTTATTTACAAATTAAGCTATAACTCTCCACGACGTACCTGTCCAGAAATAAACAGATCTCACCTGTGTAATAAGTTCACATTCAATTCCAGCAGACATTCTAGGGTCATAATACACATCAGGTAAGGTCAGTGATTTACTGACTTACAGGATAGGCTGACAGCTGTTGGTCAAGTCACAAACAAATAAATAAACAAATAAATAAACATATAAACATGTGGAGAAAATTTTCAGCCTTTCAAATGAAATCTTTTGAGACATTGCATGCCTACTTGACATGTACAGGATAGTGAGTGATGCCATTTACAGTACATGATTTAGTTTGGATAACTCTCATCTTGAAACTGTAAATCTTTCATCTGAGATAAATATTCATACTATCTAATATGATACAATATAAAAAATATGTGATTAAGCTACTGCTATACATATACCGGAAAACTGGCCACCAGACCCTTTTCCTCAGCAGAATTCAAATACCAAATTATCTCCCCCTGGTTTGAAATTTCAAATCAGACATGTCACATAGGGAAAAAATATCAAACCAAATTTTTGTAATGTTTTTAATATTCTAGACACTGGTGGCTAGATGAGTCTAATTTATACATGTTATGTCAGAACCCCAGAGGCTTTGACCACTAATAGTAGGGCTACTGGTTTATCAATTTCTGGCATAATAATATTATAGAGACCTCTAGGACCACTAAAATACCAACTCAACTATAACAATCTTTCCGAGTCTAACAATCTTTCCGAGTCTTTCATCCTCTCTCCTTGATAAAAATATTTCAGGCTTTGAATAAACATTAAGTGATCATCAATTACACCTAAGTATATTCTAGTTGGGAGCTAAAAATGTTAGCACTGGCCCTATGACCTTGGTAGTTGCAGGAACTATTTAATGCACCTTTCATGGCTGTTGAATTCTGACTTAAGATGAATAATATAACTAAATCAGGCCCCAACTTCTTGAAACAAACTATATCGAAAATTGACTTACAATTATATTCAACCTTATAAGCCATCCATCCCTAGTAGCGCCCTTCACACTTTTCGAAGCATCAATTTCACTTACCTTGATTTAAATGCAAATTGAAAATATGAGATACAGTGTAGGTTCCTTGATTTCGTTTTCAAATTTATTGATGTACAGTAATTTTATGAAGGGCTGCTCCAAATTTTGTTTGCTCAGAGCTCTTACTGGGTCGAATATGGTAAGTCAAATTCTCAATCCTCTAGGAAGGTCAAAGTTACGATTTATAACATACAAAATATTTTCATATTCCCTGAAGGATACTTCTGAGAAAATAAGATTAAAATCAATTCTGAATTTAGAGACGACTTGTATAAATATAAGAACTTTTATATGGAACTTTTAACCTCTTACTCTCCTATTGCCTTAAATCCGTCTGTCCTGGAGGAGGTGGGGTTTCAGGGATCAAATGACACCAAAAAAAAAATTTCTATTTCCTTATAGATCGGACTAGATTTGGTACAACCTATTTAGTTCCCTATGACTAACAGCAACTGAAAGGAAACGATGACAAATATCAGATAGATAGATAGATGAATAGATGGATGGATGGATGGATGGTTGGATGGATACGAAAGGCTGTGCCATGACCTCAGTTCACAAGCCATTCAGGCTATACACGAAGTAAAAAACCATCATTTCATTCCTACAGGAAAAGATATTAAGCAAGTAATGTAGTAACAGAATCACCTTAAAATAAACTGTTAATTTCTTTTCTAGGAAAGGAATCGTCTTTAATTTTCAAATGCATTAGAGCTACACGACTTTCATTTTCTAACTCCCGTCGACACATGCATACATGTGTTACTCACCAAATAATATGTAATCAAGGGATTCAATCATTCCGACAGGCTAGAACATTACATTGGAGCCTAATACCATAAATATTCTAAATAGCAGTGTGTTTACTGTACCCAGCCTCTTACCAGACATTGTATTTGTGTACCATAAATATTCTAAATAGCATACTTTATTTACTGTACCCAGCCTCTTACCAGACAATCTATATGTTTACCATAAATATCCTATATAGCGGTGTGTTTACTGTACCCAGCCTCTTACTAGACATTGTATTTGTGTACCATAAATATCCTAAATAGCTGTGTGTTTACTGTACCCAGCCTCTTACTAGACATTGTATTTGTGTACCATAAATATCCTAAATAACTGTGTGTTTACTGTACCCAGCCTCTTACAAGACATTGTATTTGTGTACCATAAATATCCTAAATAGCAGTGTGTTTACTGTACCCAGCCTCTTACAAGACATTGTATTTGTGTACCATAAATACTCTAAATAGCATACTTTATTTACTGTACCCAGCCTCTTACCAGACAATGTATATGTTTACCATAAATATCCTATATAGCGGTGTGTTTACTGTACCCAGCCTCTTACCAGATATCATATTTGTGTACCATAAATATTCTAAATAGCATATGCATTGTATTTACTGTACCCAGTCGCTTACAAAACATTGTATTTGTGTACCATAAATATTCTAAATAGCAGTGTGTTTACTGTACCCAGCCTCTAACTAACATTGTATTTGTGTACCATAAATATTCTAAATAGCAGTGTGAGTTTACTGTACCCAGCCTCTTACCAGACATTGTATTTGTGTACCATAAATATTCTAAATAGCAGTGTGTTTACTGTATTCAGCCTCTTACTAGACATTGTGTTTGTGTATCATAAATATTCTAAATAGTTGTATTGTATTTACTGTATCCAGCCTCTTACCAGACATTGTATTTGTGTACCATAAATATTCTAAATAGCATATTGTATTTACTGAACCCAGCGGCTTACAAGACATTGTATTTGTGTACCAATATAAATATCCTAAATAACAGTGTGTTACTGTATCCAGCCTCTTACAAGACATTGTATTTGTGTACCATAAATATTCTAAATAGCTGTGTGTTTACTGTACCCAGCCTCTTACCAGACATTGTATTTGTGTACCATAAATATTCTAAATAGCAGTGTGTTTACTGTATTCAGCCTCTTACTAGACATTGTGTTTGTGTACCATAAATATTCTAAATAGTGTATTGTATTTACTGTATCCAGCCTCTTACCAGACATTGTATTTGTGTACCATAAATATTCTAAATAGCATATTGTATTTACTGAACCCAGCGGCTTACAAGACATTGTATTTGTGTACCATAAATATCCTAAATAACAGTGTGTTACTGTATCCAGCCTCTTACAAGACATTGTATTTGTGTACCATAAATATTCTAAATAGCTGTGTGTTTACTGTACCCAGCCTCTTACCAGACATTGTAATTTGTGTACCATAAATATCCAAAATAGCAGTGTGTTTCCTGTACCCAGCCTCTCACCAGACATTGTATTTGTGTACCATAAATATCCTAAATACCATATTTCCAGACATTGTAACTGTAATTATACACTAAATACTTTAATCAACAGTCAATCATACTATTTCATTTACCCTAACAGTTCAATAAGAAAAAGAATAACGTTAACAAATTTAAAAAAAAAAAAGTGAAAATAACATAAAAAGCTGAAAACTGGAAATAAAAAGAAAACAATATTCAGACTGAACACTTCAAACACTGATCTAGTGTCTAGTGATCTAGTGAACTGGTCTATAAGAAAAATATTTAATTTCATAGAATTTATATCTAATTTCTCCTTCCAGAGGAAAGCTCATTTAATTTCTTATATCAATGGATCTAATACTCCCAAACCGTAATTTACTCTAATTAAAAGTGAATTCTGACAGCTTCCTATAACAAGAGGCCCATGGGCCTTTAACGGTCCATCTGACTATTAGCAAAACATAGTCATTTAAAGATTTTAAACCCTTTTTGACTGCTGTGACGTAGAATGAAGATTAAGGTCATTCATCCCCGCATGTCACAGGCCCAATCACAGGTCTCAGTTGGCCTCTTCAACAGAAGTCATTTAAAGATTTTAGCCAATTTACCCTCGTGACCTTGGAATGGAGGTCAAGGTCCAATTCATTTTAACAAACTTAGTAGCCCTTCATCTCAGCATGCTACAGGCCCAATATGAGTATCCTGGGCCTTCTGGTTCTTGAGAAGATGTCTTTTAAAGATATTAGCTTATTTAACCCCCGTGACCTTGAATGAAGGTCAAGGTCATTCAGTTGAACAAACTTGGTAGCTCTTCATCCCAGCATGTCACAGGCCCAATATCAGCTGTCTAGGACTCTTAGTTATTCTCAAAAAGTCATTTAAAGAAATTTTAGCCTAATTGACCACGGTGACCTTGAATGAAGATCAAGGTCATTCACTTGATCAAACTGGAAACCCTTCATCCCAGCATGTTTCAGGCCGAATATCAGTACCCTGGGTCTTCTGGTTCTTAAGAAGAAGTTGTTTTAACGATTTCAGCCTTTTTGACCCCTGTGACCTTGAATGAAGTTCAAGGTCATTCATTTGATCAAACTTGATAGCTCTTCATCCCAGCATGCCACAGGCCCAATATCAGGTGTCTAGGCCTCTTAGTTCTTCACAAGAAGTTGTTTAAAGAATTTTAGCCTATTTGGCCCCCCCGAGACCTTAAATGGAGATCAAGGTCATTAACTTGAACAAACTTGGTAGACTTTTATCCCTGCATGCTACAGGCTTAATGTCAGTACTCCCGGCCTTCTAGTTCTTGAAAAGAAGTTGTTTAAAGATTTTTGCCTTTTTGACTCCTGTGACCTTGAATGAAGGTCAAGGTCATTCATTTTAACAAACTTGGTAGCCCTTCATCCCCGCATGCTACAGGCTAAATATGAGTACCCTAGGCCTACCGGTAATTGAGAAGAAATTGTTAGAATGAAAAGTTTACGCAGGGCACATGGCGCAAGGATGACCTAAAAATACAGATGTAGATATATATATATATGATATATTAAAATAATATGTTTATATCAGTGACAATTTGTCGTCACTATGTCATGTCAGGATATGATATTGACCAACATTTCATTATTAAAACATTATTTTTGTTTTGAAGATATGGATTTGGCACTGTGGTGTATTTAACCTAAAGGTTTGCAAGGCAATTTGGTGCCACCAATCGTAAGATCGAGACACCGATAGGGTGCGAGTCATAAAATGATCTTTCTTTGTCACATGTGTTTCTGCTGTAATATTACCATAATTCTAATAAGGTAGTATGTATCTTTATTCATACAATTTTACCCTACACTAAACCTACTTTACACCACCTCCGTATAAAGACCACCTGCTTTAGAAGACCATTTTCTTGAGGTCCAAACAGTTCATTTCTACATGAATTGACCTCTGTATACAGACCACGTCATGGCTGGACTACTTCTGAATAAAAAAACACCTGCTTTATAAGATATAAGAAGACTTTCCATTTGGCCAATTTCTACATGATTAGACCTGTCTGTAAAGTCCTCTTTGCTATCTGTCCTTTTAGTGATTTAATAATGTATTCATGCAACCTTAACCCTAATAAACACCCATGTAGCATATTTACACATTCTCCCTATAATCTAATTATGCTGTACCAACAAGTAATTATCTCCCTTTAGTGATATTTACACAGCATGATGTTAAAACATACCCACAGCTCATCAATACCAAACCAAATGAATTTTGTGTTCTGTTTGGTTTCGGATGGTGAATCAATTGTTTCTCAGTGAGGTTGAGAATAGGTTTAGTCTATAGCGGACAGATAGCATAGGTCATTGTTTTCTCGTATTAAGGCAAATTGATTTATTCCGTCGCAATGTTTACATTGTGCTACATGTTGAGGAGCTTCATAATTCAGTCAGTCAATATCATATCTTCTAACTAGCTTAGAATTTGAGGAAATAATGTCTCTGTCTTCATACAATTCAAAGACTCGATTAAGTTTAATCCTGCCACATCAATATCATATCGTCACTAACTACTTTCCACTAGAATCAGATTCCCCTTTTTTTCAGTCCACAAATAGTATGCGCTTGTATCTATAGACCACCCTCTCTGTTTCTCTCCCTTTATCACACATCTATTTATTTGTCTATAACAAAACAATACACACACACATCACTGTTGATCTACTCGATCCTACTCGCCTCTGTTTATCTCCCTTTATCACACCCAACTCAAATCTCACCCACCCTCAGTTTATCTGTCCTTTATCTCTCCTTTATCCCTTTATCACACCCAATTCAACCCACCCCCACTCTTTTTATCTCCCTTTATCACATCCCACCCCCTGTTTAACTCCCATTTATCACACAAAACCCATCCCCTCTTTGTTATTCTCCCTTTATCACACACCAACCAGCCCCTGTTTAACTCCTTTTATCACACCCTACCATCCCCCTCGTTTAACTCCTTTTATTTGCCAACCCACCCACTACTTATATACACTTTAAAACCCACCCTCAACCCCCCTGTTTATCTCCCTTTATCACACCCAACTCTTTGTAAGTTGTGACAAAATCATCAGCCATTGTATTGATTTTGGAGCAAGGTAATTGCTGCCGAAAATCGGTTCAGTTATTAAAACCCTGTGTTGTTTTGTTTGCACGGGCGCAGCCATGATGGATCCCGTAAATGTTCCTCGGTAATTCGCTGTGAATAACTCGCTTGGGTGGGCGTGGATCTGCGGTGTCCGGTCATTTGCAAAATTTATTGCTGCTTGGATGGAAGATGCCTGGAAGTAACCCGTCCAAAAGGCGATTATCCACATTGGTGATCGTGGCCCTGTGGTTTGTGAGCAGAGTCCACACGTTTATTCACAGTTGTGGCAGAGAAGCCTGCTGCAGTTTATTAGGAGACGTTCCCAGCAATTGGGGGTAATGTGACCATGAAATGGTTCGAGTCATTACCGACCAATAAATGGGTGTTTACAATACTCCAATTCGTTGAGTGGTCAGCCATTACGTCGAACAGATTGCACGAGATGAACCTCGTAGCGATGACCCAAAACATATCATAACAAAGGACACACGAGGTGAGTCGGCTGTCCTGCGATCCACGTTTTAAAAATATAACGTGTGTAAACTCGTTAAGTCCTGATCTAGTAATCTTGAATCACAGAAAAACGTAGATATCCCTCGGCAATTAAACGGTAGAAATACAGATAGTAGAAAATAAACCTTGCCCCTTTTTTAACTGAATCCAATTAAACTCTTGTACTCAGAAATCACGGTGACTCTGAACTTCATCTTCATTTGGTACCCTAAGTAGAGTTTAGTTCAAGTAATATCTACCAGTGGCGTAGGAAGATGGAGGGGGGGTGTGGGCGTCATGGGGGGGGGGGGGGGGGGGGGGGGGCGGGGGGGGGGGGGGTGGGGGGGTGGGAGGGGTGGTGGGGGGGGGGGGGGGGGGGGGGGGGGGGGGGGAAAGGTGGGGGCCTCAATATTTTGTAACATACCCCCCCCCCCCGACCACACCTACAGGAGGAGATTTCATTCAACTCCCAACCATATATGCTTTATGTACATTTTTCATATCTAATTAAATTTAATCCTTGTACACCATTTATAAGCAGTGGGGTTACTAAAAGGAAATTAACGAATATGCAAATTGGCTAAATTAGCGTGTCCGATGAGCGTCAAAGGCGAGAGATTTTGGTGTTTTAAGGGGTCTGAGGGTGACCTCCGGGACAAAAATATTGTAATTTTAGAATGGCTGAGTGATGAGTTTTACAATGTATTTTGATGCCCGAAAGTGCGATATTTTGGTGTTTGGGGGGGTCCAGGGGGTCTCCCCTGGAAAAAAATTACGATTTTAGCAAATGGGTTAGATGAGTTTTTACGGATGCAATTGTGATGAATTTGCGAGAGCGCTCAAAAAGGTGCGAGATTTTTTGGTGTTAGGGGGGGACCGGGGAAGTCTCCCCCAGGGCAAAAAATTACGATTTAGAATGGCTGCAGATGATATGTTAGTTAAGAGGTATTTTAATGATTATACAAGCGTTCTTAAGCATGGTAATTTTCGATTTAGAAATGATAATTGTTGTCGCCATAACCATTATGCAACCACCCTACTCGACTCGATCGATGACCACCACCTCGATCTGATACCATACCGGCTTCACATCCATCGGCAACATTGTTTGTGTAACATAAAAACATGCATTGAATTGTCTCGCTAAGACCTATCAACAAAATTGATCTTTTAAGAGAACATTTTTTTAATAGTACATGGTAATCCCCTTGCTGAACACTTTAGTAGTCAAGTTCGTGTGTAACTTGAATTAGTATTTACTATTTAAAGGTTTGACATTATGTGCTTGACGATTTAAGGAAATGCCCCGCGGCGCAGCAGGAAAATTTTACTGAATATGCATTTAATTGTGCTGTAGCATTCTAGAAGGCGAGAGAGATTTTGGTACGTTTTAGGGGGGGAAAATAACATGAATGTTTGCTGGAAAAAAATTGTAATTTAGAATGGCTGAGATGAGTTAACATGGCGATATTTTTGGTGTTTGGGGGTCCCCCTTGGGTCCTGCTTCCCCTGGAAAAAAAAATACGATTTAGAATGGGTTAGATGAGTTTTACGATGCATTTTGTATGATTTGCGAGTATAAAAACGTGCGGGAATTTGGTCGTTATCCGGGAAAGAAGTTTTACGATTCTGCCATAACATTAGAGGTATTTGTAATGCAAATGATAATTGTGTCCGCCCATAAATGTGCATTATCTCTCTTCTGATCTGCACCACCTCGATCTGATACGGCTTTCACACCATCGGACACATTGTTGTTGTATCATAAAAACATGAATGCGATTGTCTCGCTAAGACCATATTAAACAAATTGAATCTTTTAAGAGACCATTTTTTTAAATAGTACATGTAATCCCTTGATGACACATCTTTAGTCCTAGTTAGTGTGTATTGAATTTTTACTATTTAAGGTTTTGACATTTATGTGCTGGAACGTTTAAGGAAATGCGCCGCGCAGCGGAAAATTATTCTGGAATAATGTACGATATAATGTGCAGGAGGACCCAGTTTTTTCTTTCAATTAAGCATTTTTAGAAAATTTCAATGTCGGCGAAAATGTCGGGGGGGCAAATAGACATGTTTGCCCCCCCGTCCTGGGGAACGGGAGGCAGTTAATATTAGAATGCAAATGTATGATTGATATTGTAAAATAAAAATTATAACGAAATACAGTATATTGAACGAGAAAACTGCGAGTGTGAACGTGATCATGATCTTCAGTACCTGTGTATATCCTATAGAGAAATATGGATGTACGTTAACATAACAGTCGTGAAAAAAACACAATATCAAATCATTCATTTTTCCCATACGTATAATATCAAAATATTTTCTAAAAATACGAATCATTGCCTCTCCTCCGCGGTGACATTTTTGGTACTATTAAATCATATCCACATGGCATAAATAACATTTGACAGCAGACTAGTTTTAAATATTACATGTAAAATAAAACAATTAAATGTACATGATCTGATGTGCGTTTGTGCGATTCTTTTAGATAAGAATAATAATCAGATAACAGGATAGCTATGATCGGCAGTATGTCAACATTCTATGGGCATCAGGCATGGCCATTAGTCAACATTCCATGCCGATTCCTGTCGTTTCACATCGACGAAAAACATCTCTCTAAAGAATTTACGACTTGCTGCAAAAAATTCGTTTACCTCACCTATGTCAGGCCAACTTCAGAATAGTTTCACGAGCACGTGCGTTTCAAGTGAACATACACCTGTACACTGCAAAGTTCCTCAAGCGGTGTTTACACATACCTTTACCCAAAAACCGGAAATGGACCGCAACGTCAAGCGCGCTTATTCTATTTTAGCGATGAAGGGCATGTAACTGACAAATTGATGCTCTTTTCTCACATAACAACGGGTATTCTTTCGTTGCATTCTACAACAAACTTGGGCAGCTCTTCTTTTCAATGTTACTTAAGTCAGAATATTATGCCTTGCGCCAGAATCTTTACAAGAAGTCATTTGAAAGATTTTATTCCCAATTTGTACCAAAAGAGGTCCAGAGGTTCAGTTGAATTTAAACAGCATAACTTAGGATAATTGACGTGTAGAATGCATTCATACTGAACGTTTGAATTACTTATTTTTCGGAAATCTGTACATGACATTGTACAGGCGTATGCATCGTATTTTGTTCCTCGCTTCTTTCCAGTTTAGTATATATTGCATAGTGAAGATATGTAGAGGACAAGTAACAACCTCCACTAAATTGTTTTATTTTTTATTTTAGTGTCAAACAATTTGCATCGTATAAAACGTTTCATACAAATAATATTTTCATTAAAGGCCCACTACCTTTCAGGAGCAAAAATTTAAAGGTTTCTTAAAAACATTACTAACAAAGAAAACATATATTGATGACTTAAGATGAGGTTACAACACCAAACATATGCAAGATTTCCTGTCTAATGTACGATAAACAGTGGAGATTCATTTCGCTGTTTTGCCGTCTGGCGCAGTGATAGTCAACTACCGCACGGCAATTAGTACGACGGTCGGGAAACATTAAAACGACCCTCGTTAATGAAAATTAACATTTTATTTATCTAAATAAAACAGTTTCTGAAGTAAATTGATAAGTGTGCGAGTTAAAACTATATAGTCTAATTAACTTCTGCGACTCTACAGAAAAATATTTATCCTCGATTTACATTCCAAAATTAAAAATTAAAGAGCTGTTTCGGAAAGGTAAAGCCAGTGGCCTTTTAACGTAAGTAAATGTCCTGCTAATGTATGGCTTACCTGTAACGTTAAATTAGGATAAATAGTTACAAATATTGATTATTAGCTGCATACATGCTAATTACATGAAGCAACAGCATCATATAACGTTGCACTTGATAAAAGTTTATAATTCGAATCTAATTTTAAATACCCGTAATTTGTTGAAAAACAAGATCCAGATGTTAAATAAAAATAACAGGTAACTAGTTTAAAACATTAAGAGGTATGATATTGTTTAAATTTGTTTTTACGACCAGTTGTATGCCATGATGCCAGTTATGGGATATTTTTGAAGAGAGAAAACGACGAAAACTATGCGACACATTCTACTAATGGGCCCAGTATATACCAAATCATTATTTTAACACATAACAAAAGTGTCAAATTTTGGAAAGACAACGCATGTGCACACCCTGTATATCAAATGTATCCTTTTGTTATATGTTGAATCGGATTGATTCATAAACCACGTGTCAACGAACAATTCTTAAAACAATTTTCGATGAGTAAAGTTTAATAAGGTCAGTGTAGCTAACTATACACTTCCCAAAAGATTTAGATTGTGTCATGCAATCATCGCGGCATGTTTTTCAAAGTTTGAAACGGCGACAATAACTAGATAGATTGCTATTGAATGTAGACAAATCGCTGCCGGAGCGGGATCCCTGCCGGAGCGGATGATCTCGCTGTCAGAGCGGGATCGCTAGCAGAGCGGACGATCTCGCTGCCGGGAGCGGAATCGCTACCGGAGCGGTTTGTCTCGCTGCCGGAGCGTGATCGCCGCTGCAACGAGCGTTAATCGCTTGCGGAGCAGGCCCCCCGCGCGGGAGCGATATCGCTTGGGCGGATCCGCAGCGGGTTCGGGCGAGTTCCGGGCGAATTCGCTCGAGTATCGCTCATCGCTCGCGGAGCTATTTAGTCCCAAAATCACCCTTCGGGTACTGTACATACAGACTCAGTCAGACAAACGTCAACACAACTCTAAACAGAGAGAGTTCAATACAAAAGGTCCCACAGGGCTTTAAGTCACCTGAATTTTTATATATTTTAGTCAAAGTTCATTTGATGGGACTTGCTTTACCATGCATTGGGTTTATATTCACATTGACATGAAGCATATAGCATGCTTGCAAACCCTCCCTATTTTGGAGGGAGACTCCGACTTTGAACCCCCATTTTAGGTCATTTTAGCCAGTCCAAATTCTTTAATATTCAAAAATGTCAGACATGTTGACCTTTGGTGACCAAAAAGAGGTAGATTTTTTGACTCAAAAGCGGTAGCATTGCACGCTGCATTTTTCGTGACGCGTCAGAGATATATAAATATCAATAATAGGCAAAATAATTACAAAAATATATTTTCTTAACAAAATTATGTTTTAACTTTGATTATCACCATAGGCCCTTGCATTGGTGGTTCATTTTGCATTTTTTTAAATGTTAAGAAAGGCTTACTTTACATCAAGAAGATGAACAAGAGGCCCATGGGCCTTAACGGTCATCTGAGTACCTTGGCAATAATCATATAGGAAATTAATTAGATATAGTGTCATCGTTTGCCATTTTCGATTGTTGATCAACCAGAAATGTAACAACATTTTGTCAGGACCATGTCAGGATCATTTCATGCAAGTTTCAGCCAAATCGCACCGGTAGCACTTGAGAAGTTCAAAATGTGTTTTCAAGATGGCGGCTGTGGCTGCCATCTTGGATTTTGGATCGACCCGAAAAAATAAGAACACTTTGTCAGGACCATGTCAGGATCATTTCATGCAAGTTTCAGCCAAATCGCACTGGTAGAACTTGAGAAGAAGTTCAAAATGTGTTTTCAAGATGGTGGCTGTGGCGGCCATCTTGGATTTCGGATCGACCCGAAAAATAAGAACACTTTGTCGGGACCATGTCAGGATCATTTCATGCAAGTCTCAGCCAAATCGCACCGGTAGAACTTGAGAAGAAGTTCAAAATGTGTTTTCAAGATGGCGGCTGTGGCGGCCATCTTCGGGTCAGATGACCTAAAAATGCCAATAAATACATTGTATTATTTCAATGCTTTTTTATCACCTTTTTCAAATATATACATTTTATCTATTTGTTTGATTTAATTTCAAAAATCTTAAAAAATTATCATTAGAAAGAACAGGTAAAAAATATGCAAAAATCAACCTTAAGTTTCTTTGTAGGGGGTTACTAAGTAGATTTTCTTGAGGTTAAAAGTTTAAACACATGAAATTATCCCCATGGGAATTTCAAAAAAGTTGCCACCTTGGCCACCACAGCCCCAGTTATGTTTCAAAATATGTTAGTATTTATAAATGTTAAGGTTTACACGGTCTAATGGTAATATTATGGAAAATCACAGATAACAGGAGATAATTTCGAATTTAAGTCATTGTTTTTTGTTTGATATCTTTTACTCAAATTGTTCACAGGCAATTGAAAGACAAAGGGCAATAACTCTGTAATTTAACACCTAAATAACCATTGTTTTAAATTGGAACAGCATATGGGTTTAATGTGAGACTGATCCAAGAGTACCATATAGAGCAGAACATATATGACAAATATTTCATAAAAAACACCAAGGTATCGGTGCCCATTTATTTTCATATCTTTACCGCCCTAATATATCCAGTCAGTAACTACCCTAATATATCCAGTCAGTAACTACCCTAATATATCCAGTCAGTAAACCCTCAGAACTACCCCTAATATATCCAGTCAGTAACTACCCTAATATATCCAGTCAGTAACTACCCTAATATATCCAGTCAGTAACTACCCTAATATATCCAGTCAGTAACTGCCCTATATGTCCATTCACTTTAACCGCCCTAATATGTCCAGCCACTTTACAACTGACCCCTGGTAGCCATTAAACTTATCTCTATAGTATAATGTGTCCAACCCATCATACATGTATGGAAATTAGACCCTGTATTGATAGCCATCGAAAGGCCAATGTGGGGTATTTGAATATGAGAGTATCTTGCAGGCCGACCATCAACAAGTGAAAGCTGGTAGGGTTATGGATGTCTCCATCTGTACCTCTAATGGTCTCTGGCACTTTACAAATAGTTTACATACACATCAAGTCCTCGCACCCTCCTCCACATCATAGGACAGTTCTGATCAATACAATGGCCTGGTCTATTTCCTGATTTAGGTTATAGAAGGCTACAAGTCTTTCGGTATATTTGGCGTGCAACAGAAACCTACACTAAAAGAGAAAAGAAAGGGTAAAATTTCATTGATTCCGAAGTCTATAGCCAATCATGTAGATGAAATGACTGGAAAAGTTAATCAATCCCCACTGACCCTCTGATTAACTTAAAAACCGCGAGTCCATTTGACATTGATCTCCCGACTGCCCTGGACTGTCAATACTAATGCAGCACACTTCATTGACGGATTCCTTATAGCAAACACTGCTAATCTACAGGACATCTTACTTAGTGAAAATCGACAGGTTAACCCATTCAGGACAGCAATATGGTGTATCTTACTATAGGCCAAAGGAAGATGTTTCACAGAGCAAACAGTCATATACTCCACCATTAGTCACAATTAGGTTAGGACATGTAGAGACCAGTGGCCATCAAGACTACTTGTGGATACCACAAATATTTGACAAGCCAATGGTAATAAGGATAACTTGTAGAACACCAATATATATCAACAATGGTTGTCCAACTAGGTTATAGAACAGAGCATGCTTCAATTTAGTCTAACCAACAGAAATCAAGGTAATTTAAGAAATGATTATTATTTTTTGTTGTTTACTGGTGTGTAAACTGCATTTTTTGTAGATATTTTAAATGACGCGCTAATGTGTGTCATGTTGAAATATCTGTACAATAAATGCAGTTTACACACCAGTACATAACAAACATTATTGAATAAAAAAACATTCCTCATATTTTACATTTCGGACCGACCATTTCATTTAAATTAAGTGTTCAAATAAAATAAAACTCTTGGTTTTTTTTCCATGTCATACGATTGTTGGAACAGCCGGTCAATTGATGGAATCCCGGAACAGCTGGCTCCAGTTTGGCGGGAAATGTTGTCAAATTCAGAAAGTACACAAAATATAGTTCCACATTAACTTTATCTTTTTTCATCCCATTCAACACAACTTATGGAAGTCAGTGTCCCTTGGTCCCGGTATGTGTATTCTTGCGCGGCAGCCGCTGTGTTTACGCAAGTGTGAACGATTTCGCATTTGGTAAGGTTATAGCAAAGAGAAAACGGTAAAATGGTAAAATAATTTTCTTAACAAATAGTCATCATGGTAACATGAAATGTAATCATTTTCTGAACATTTGCCTTATTTATAGTTACATTGTAATACAACTTTTTAGTTGCATGTGAATGAAGCAATTTGCTCAACCAATGGCAATCAAGGTTACATGTGAATGTAACAATATACTCCACCAATGGCAATTAAGGTTACATGTGAATGTAACAATATACTCCACCAATGGCAATTAAGGTTACATGTGAATGTAACAATATACTCCACCAATGGCAATTAAGGTTACATGTGAATGTAACAATATACTCCACCAATGGCAATTAAGGTTACATGTGAATGTAACAATTTGCTTGACCAATGGTCTTTGAGGGTTTGCCTGGATAGGAACAGTTATTATAAACATGAGATATGGGACCTAATGATAGGAACAGTTATTATAAACAAAAGATATGGGACCTAATGTTGGGAACAGTTATCATAAACAAAAGATATGGGACCTAATGTTGGGAACAGTTATCATAAACATGAGATATGGGGCCTAATGATAGGAACAGTTATTATAAACATGAGATATGGGGCCTAATGTTAGGAACAGTTATTATAAACATGGGATATGGGACCTAATGATAGGAACAGTTATTATAAACAAAAGATATGGGACCTAATGTTAGGAACAGTTATCATAAACATGAGATATGGGACCTAATGATAGGAACAGTTATTATAAACATGAGATATGGGGCCTAATGTTAGGAACAGTTATTATAAACATGAGATATGGGGCCTAATGATAGGAACAGTTATTATAAACATGAGATATGGGGACCTAATGAATAGGAACAGTTATTATAAACATGGGATATGGGGCCTAATGATAGGAACAGTTATTATAAACATGAGATATGGGACCTAATGATAGGAACAGTTATTATAAACATGAGATATGGGACCTAATGATAGGAACAGTTATTATAAACATGAGATATGGGACCTAATGATAGGAACAGTTATTATAAACATGAGATATGGGACCTAATGATAGGAACAGTTTTATTAAAACATGAGATATGGGGCCCTAATGATAGAAACAAGTTTATTATAAACATGAGATATGGGGCTTGATGATAGGAACATTAATTATAAACATGAGATATGGGACCTAATGATAGGAACAGTTATTATAAACATGAGATATGGGACCTAATGATAGGAACAGTTATTATAAACATGAGATATGGGACCTAATGATAGGAACAGATATTATAAACATGAGATATGGGGCCTAATGTTAGGAACAGTTATTATAAACATGAGATATGGGACCTAATGATAGGAACAGTTTATTATAAAACATGAGATATGGGACCTAATGATAGGAACAGTTATTATAAACATGGGATATGGGACCTAATGATAGGAACAGTTATTATAAACATGAGATATGGGGCCTAATGATAGGAACAGATATTATAAACATGAGATATGGGACCTAATGATAGGAACAGTCATTATAAACATGAGATATGGGGCCTAATGTTAGGAACGGTTATTATAAACATGAGATATGGGGCCTAATGTTAGGAACAGTTATTATAAACATAAGATATGGGACCTAATGTTAGAAACAGTTATTATAAACATGAGATATGGGGCCTAATAATAGGAACAGTTATCATAAACATGAGATATGGGGCCTAATGATAGGAACAGTTATTATAAACATGAGATATGGGACCTAATGATAGGAACAGTCATTATAAACATGAGATATGGGGCCTAATGATAGGAACAGTTCATTATAAACATGAGATATGGGGCCTAATGATAGGAACATTTATTATAAACATGAGATATGGGACCTAATGTTAGGAACAGTTATTATAAAACATGAGATATGGGACCTAATGTTAGGAACAGTTATTATAAACATGAGATATGGGACCTAATGATAGGAACAGTTATTATAAACATGAGATATGGGACCTAATGATAGGAACAGTTATTATAAACATGAGATATGGGGCCTAATGATAGGAACAGTTATTATAAACATGAGATATGGGGCCTAATGTTAGGAACAGTTATATAAACATGAGATAATGGGACCTAATGATAGGAACAGTTATTAAAAACATGAGATATGGGGCCTAATGATAGGAAACAGTTTATTATAAACATGAGATATGGGGCCTAATGAATAAACAGGATATTGGAACTAGGGAACTAGTTATTATAAAACATGGGATATGGGACCTAATGATAGGAACATTTATTATAAACATGAGATATGGGACCTAATGATAGAACAGTTATTATAAACCTGAGATATGGGACCTACATGATAGGAACAGTTATTATAAACATGGAGATATGGACCTAATGATAGGAACAGTTATTATAAACATGGGATATGGGACCTAATGATCAGAAACAGTATAGATTAAAACAAGGATATGGACCTAATGATAGGAACAGTTATTATAAACATGAGATATGGGGCCTAATGATAGGAACAGTTATTAAAAACATGAGAATATGGGAACCTAATGATAGGAACAGTTATTATAAACATGGGATATGGGACCCTAATGATAGGAAACAGTTATCATATAAACATGAGATATGGGGCCTAATGGATAGGAAACAGTTATTATAAACATGAGATATGGGAACCTAATGATAGGAAACAGTTAATTATAAACATGAGATATGGGACCTAATGATAGGAACAGTTATTATAAACATGAGATATGGGACCTAATGAATAGGAACAGTTATTATCATAAACATGAGATATGGGGCCTAATGATTAGGAACAGTTATTATAAACATGAGAAATGGGACCTAATGAATAGGGAACAGTTATTATAAACATGAGATGATGGGGCCTAATGAAAGGAACAGTTATTATAAACAAGGGGATATGGAGCCTAATGATAGGAACAGTTATTATAAACATGAGATATGGGACCTAATGACTAGGAACAGTTATTTATAAACATGAGATATGGGACCTAATGATAGGAACAGTTATTATAAACATGAGCATATGGGACCCTAATGAATAGGAGAACAGTTATTATAAACATGCGAATATGGGACCTAATGATAGGTAGAAACATTATTATAAACATGAGATATGGGACCTAATGATAGGAACAGTTATTATAAACATGGGATATGGACCTAATGATAGGAACAGTTATTATAAACACATGAGATATGGGGCCTAATGAATAGGAACCGAGTATATTATAAAACATGAGATATGGTACCTAATGATAGGAACAGTTTATTATAAACAGAGATATGGGACCTAATGTTAGAAACAGTTATTATAAACATGAGAATATGGGACCTAATGATAGGAACAGTTATTATAAACAATGAGATATGGGACCTAATGAAAAGGAACAGTTATTATAAACATGAGATATGGGACCTAATGATAGGAACAGTTTTATTATAAACATGAGATATGGGACCTAATGAATCAGGAACAGTTATTATAAACATGAGATATGGGACCTAATGATTAAGGAACAGTTATTATACAACATGAGAATATGGGACCTAATGATAGGGAACAGTATTATAAGATAAACATGAGATTATGGGGGCCTAATGATAGGAACAGTTATTATAAACATGAATATGGGACCTAATGATAGGAACAGTTATTATAACACGATACAACTGAGGGGCCTAATGATATGTTATTATAAACATGAATATGGACCTAATGATAGGAACAGTTATTATAAACATGAGATATAGGGGCCTAATGATAGGAACAGTTATTATAAACATGAGATATGGGACCTAATGATAGGAACAGTTATTATAAACATGGATATGGGACCTAATGATAGGAACAGTTATATAAAACATGAGATATGGGACCTAATGATAGGAACAGTTATTATAAACATAGAGATATGGGACCTAATGATAGGAACAGTTATTATAAACATGGGATATGGGGCCTAATGATAGGGAACAGTTTATTATAAACATGAGATATGGGACCTAATGATAGGAACAGTTTATTATAAACATGGGATATGGGGACCTAATGATAGGAACAGTTTATTATAAAACATGATGGGAATATGGGTCCCTAATGCGTAGAACAGTTATTATAAACATGAGATATGGGACCCCTAATGATAGGAACAGTTATTATAAACATGAGATATGGGACCTAATGATAGGAAACAGTTTATTATAAACATGAGATATGGAGGACCTAATAGATAGGAACAGTTATTATAAACATGAGATATGGGACCCTAATGATAGGAACAGTTATTATAAACATGGGATACAAAGGGACCTAATGAATAGGAACAGTTATTATAAACATGAATATGGGACCTAATGATAGGAACAGGTTATTATAAACATGAGATATGGGACCTAATGATAGGAACAGTTATTATAAACATGAGATATGGGATCCTAATGATAGGAACAGTTAATTATAAACATGAGATATAGGACCTCAAAATGATAGGGAACAGTTATTATAAACATGAGATATGGGGCCTAATGATAGGAACAGTTATTATAAAACATGGATATGGACCTAATGATAGGAACAGTTATTATTATAAACATGGGATTATGGGACCTAAAATGTATGAACAGTTATTATAAACATGAGATATGGGACCTAATGATAGGAACAGTTAATTATAAACATGAGATATGGGACCTAATGAAAGGAACAGTTATTATAAACATGAGATATGGGACCTAATGACTAGGAACAGTTTAATATAAAACATGAAGATATTGGGGCCTAATGATAGGAACAGTTATATAATAAACATGGGATATGGGACCTAATGATAGGAACAGTTATTATAAACATGGGATATGGGACCTAATGATAGGAACAGTTATTATAAACATGAGATATTGGGTCCTAATGAATAGGAACAGTTTATTATAAACATGAGATATTGGGGCCTAATGATAGGAACAGTTATTATAAACATGAGATATGGGGCCTAATGATAGGAACAGTTATTATAAACATGGGATAATGGGACCTAATGATAGGAACAGTTATTATAAACATGAGATATGGGGCCTAATGATAGGAACAGTTATTATAAACATGAGATATGGGACCTAAAGATAGGAACAGTTATAGTAAACATGGGTTATTATAAACATGAGATATATGGGACCTAATGATAGGAACAGTTATTATAAACATGATAATATGGGACCTAATGATAGGAACAGTTATTATAAACATGAGATATGGGACCTAATGATAGGAACAGTTATTATAAACCATGATATATGGGACCCTTATTATAGGATAACAGGTCATTTATTAAACATGAGATATGGGGACCTAATGATAGGAACAGTTATTATAAACATGAGATATGGGACTCTAATGATAGGAACAGTTTATTATAAACATGAATATGGGACCTAATGATAGGAACAGTAATTATAAACATCAGATATGGGACCTAATGATAGGAACAGTTAATATAAACATGAGATATGGGACCTAATGATAGGAAACAGTTATTCAATAAACATGGGATATTGGGGACCTAATGATAGGAACAGTTAATGAATAAACATGTGGAACATTGGACCTAATTGTATAGGAACCTAAGTAAATTTTAATTATAAACAAGAGATTATGGGGCCTAATGATAGGAAACAGTTATTATACAACATGAGATAAGGGACCTAATGATAGGAACAGTTATTATAAACATGAGATATGGGACCTAAATGATTAGGAACAGTTATTTATAAACATGAAATATGGACCTAATGGATAGGAACAGGTTTATTATAAATCATGTAGATATGGGCCTAATGATAGGAACAGTTATTATAAACATGAGATATTGTGGCCTAATTGATAGGAACAGTTATTATAAACATGAAAATATGGGACCTAATGATAGGGGAAACAGTTATGATAAACATGAGATATGGACCTAATGATAGAAAAACAGTTATTATAAACATGGGATAGGGGACCTAATGATAGGAACAGTTTTTATTAGATAACATGAGATTATGGGACCTAATGATAGGAACAGTTATTATAAACATGAGATATGGGGGCCTAATGATAGGAACAGTTAATATAAGTAACATGGATATGGAACCTAATGATAGGAACAGGTTATTATACAACATGGATATTGGACCTAATGAATAGAGTTATTATAAACAATGGGGATGGGGCCTAATGATAGGAACAGTTATTATAAACATGGATATATGGGACGCCTAATGAAGGAACAGTTATTATAAACAATGAGATATGGGGCCTAATGAGAGAAAGATAGGCAATCAGTTATTATAAACATGAGATATGGGGCCTAATGATAGGAACAGTTATTATAATACAACATGAGATATGGGACCTAATGATAGGAACAGTTATTATAAACATGAGATATGGGCCTAAAGATAGGAACAGTTATTATAAACATGAGATATGGGACCTAATGATAGGAACAGTTACCATTATAAACATGAGATATGGGACCTAATGATAGGAAACAGTTATTATAAACATGAGATATGTGGACCTAATGATAGGAACAGTTATTATAAACATGAGATATGGGGACCTAATGATAGGAACAGTTATTATAAACATGAGATATGGGACCTAGATGATAGGAACAGTTATTATAAACATGAGATATGGGACCCTAATGATAGGAACAGTTATTATAAACATGAGATATGGGACCTAATGATATAGAACAGTTATTATAAACATGAGATATGGGACCTAAATGATAGGAACAGTTATTATAAACATGAGATATGGGGCCTAATGATAGGAACAGTTATTTATAAACATGAGATATGGGGCCTAATGATATGAACCAGTTATTATAAACATGAGATATGGGGCCTAATGATAGGAACAGTTATTATAAACATGATAGGAAATTATTATAAACATGGGGGACCTAATGATAGGAACAGTTATTATAAACATGAGATAGGGGACGCTAATGATAGGAACAGTTATTATAAACATGAGATATGGGGCCTAATGATAGGAACAGTTATTATAAACATGAGATATGGGACCTAATGATAGGAACAGTTATTATAAACATGAGATATGGGACCTAATGATAGGAACAGTTATTATAAACATGAGATATGGGACCCTAATGATAGGAACAGTCATTATAAACATGAGATATGGGACCTAATGTTAGGAACAGTTTATTATAAACATGAGATATGGGGCCTATGATAGGAACAGTTATTATAAACATGAGATATGGGACCTAATGATAGGAACAGTTATTATAAACATGAGATATGGGACCTAATGATAGGAACAGTTATTATAAACATGAGATATGGGACCTAAATGATAGGAACAGTTTAAAAACATGAGATAAACTAATATAGGAGATATGGGACCTAATGTTAGAAACAGTTATTATAAACATGAGATATGGGACCTAATGATAGAAACAGTTATTATAAACATGAGATATGGGACCTAATGATAGGAACAGTTATTATAAACATGAGATATGGGACCTAATGATAGGAACAGTTATTATAAACATGAGATATGGGACCTAATGATAGGAACAGTTATTATAAACATGAGATATGGGGCCTAATGTTAGGAACAGTTATTATAAACATGGATATGGGCCTAATGTTAGAACAGTTATTATATAAACCATGAGATATGGGGCCTAATGATAGGAACAGTTATTATAAACATGAGGATATGGGACCTAATGATAGGAACAGTTATTAGTAAACATGGATATGGGACCTAATGATAGGAACAGTTATTATAAACATGCGGAAGATATGGGACCTAATGATAGGAACAGTTATCATAAAATGAGATATGGGACCTAATGGTTTAGGAACAGGTTATTATAAACATGAGATATGGGACCTAATGATAGGGAACAGTTATTATAAACATGAGATATGGGACCTAATGATAGGAACAGTCATTATAAACATGAGATATGGGACCCTAATGATAGGAACAGTTATTATAAACATGAGATATGGGACCTAATGATAGGAACAGTTATTATATAACATGAGATATGGGACCTAATGATAGGAACAGTTATGTTATAAACATGAGATATGGGACCTAATGATAGGAACAGTTATTATAAACATGAAATATGGGACCTAATGTTAGGAACAGTTATTATAAACATGAGATATGGGACCTAATGATAGGAACAGTTATTATAAACATGAGATATGGGACCTAATGTTAGGAACAGTTATTATAAACATGAGATATGGGACCTAATGATAGGAACAGTTATATAAACATGAGATATGGGAGCCTAATGATAGGAACAGTTATTTATAAACATGAGATATGGGACCTAATGATAGGAACAGTTATTATAAACATGAGATATGGGACCTAATGATAGGAACAGTTATTATAAACATGAGATATGGGACCTAATGATAGGAACAGTTATTATAAACATGAGATATGGGACCTAATGATAGGAACAGGTATTATAAACACAGATATGGGGACCTAATGATAGGAACATACATTATATAAGCATGAAGGGGCCTAATGTTAGGAACAGTCATTATAAACATGAGATATGGGGACCTAATGATAGGAACAGTTTTATAAACATGGGATATGGGACCTAATGATAGGAACAGTTATTATAAACATGAGATATGGGACCTAATGATAGGAACAGTTATTATAAACATGAGATATGGGACCTAATGATAGGAACAGTTATTATAAACATGAGATATGGGGCCTAATGTTAGGAACAGTTATTATAAACATGAGATATGGGACCTAATGATAGGAACAGTTTATTAATAAACATGAGATATGGGACCTAATGATAGGAACAGTTATTATAAACATGAGATATGGGACCTAATGATAGGAACAGTTATTATAAACATGAGATATGGGGCCTAATGATAGGAACAGTTATTATAAACATGAGATATGGGGCCTAATGTTAGGAACAGTTATTATAAACATGAGATATGGGACCTAATGATAGGAACAGTTATTATAAACATGAGATATGGGACCTAATGATAGGAACAGTTATTATAAACATGAGATATGGGACCTAATGATAGGAACAGTTATTATAAACATGAGATATGGGACCTAATGATAGGAACAGTTATTATAAACATGGGATATGGGACCTAATGATAGGAACAGTTATTATAAACATGAGATATGGGACCTAATGATAGGAACAGTTATTATAAACATGAGATATGGGACCTAATGATAGGAACAGTTATTATAAACATGAGATATGGGACCTAATGATAGGAACAGTTATTATAAACATGAGATATGGGACCTAATGATAGGAACAGTTATTATAAACATGAGATATGGGACCTAATGATAGGAACAGTTATTATAAACATGGGATATGGGACCTAATGATAGGAACAGTTATTATAAACATGAGATATGGGACCTAATGATAGGAACAGTTATTATAAACATGAGATATGGGACCTAATGATAGGAACAGTTATTATAAACATGAGATATGGGACCTAATGATAGGAACAGTTATTATAAACATGAGATATGGGACCTAATGATAGGAACAGTTATTATAAACATGAGATATGGGACCTAATGATAGGAACAGATATTATAAACATGAGATATGGGACCTAATGATAGGAACAGTTATTATAAAACATGAGATATGGGACCTAATGATAGGAACAGTTATTATAAACATGAGATATATGGACCTAATGATAGGAACAGATATTATAAACATGAGATATGGGACCTAATGATAGGAACAGTTATTATAAACATGAGATATGGGACCTAATGATAGGAACAGTTATTATAAACATGAGATATGGGACCTAATGATAGAACAGTTATTATAAACATGAGATATGGGACCTAATGATAGGAACAGTTATTATAAACATGAGATATGGGACCTAATGATAGGAACAGTTATTATAAACATGAGATATGGCCTATGATAGAACAGTATATAATGAGATAACCTAATGATAGGAACAGTTATTATAAACATGAGAGATATGGGGCCTAATGATAGGAACAGTTATTATAAACATGAGATATGGGACCTAATGATAGGAACAGTTATATATAAACATGAGATATGGGGCCTAATGATAGGAACAGTATATTATAAACATGAGATATGGGGCCTAATGATAGGAACAGTTATTATAAACATGAGATATGGGACCTAATGATAGGAACAGTTATTATAAACATGAGATATGGGGCCTAATGATAGGAACAGTTATTATAAACATGAGATATGGGACCTAATGATAGGAACAGTTATTATAAACATGAGATATGGGACCTAATGATAGGAACAGTTATTATAAACATGAGATATGGGACCTAATGATAGGAACAGTTATTATAAACATGAGATATGGGACCTAATGATAGGAACAGTTATTATAAACATGAGATATGGGACCTAATGATAGGAACAGTTATTATAAACATGAGATATGGGACCTAATGATAGGAACAGTTATTATAAACATGAGATATGGGACCTAATGATAGGAACAGTTATTATAAACATGAGATATGGGACCTAATGATAGGAACAGTTATTATAAACATGAGATATGGGACCTAATGATAGGAACAGTTATTATAAACATGAGATATGGGACCTAATGATAGGAACAGTTATTATAAACATGAGATATGGGACCTAATGATAATGATTAAACAGTTAATTATAAACATGAGATATGGGACCTAATGATAGGAACAGTTATTATAAACATGAGATATGGGACCTAATGATAGGAACAGTTATTATAAACATGAGATATGGGCCTAATGATAGGAACAGTTATTATAAACATGAGATATGGGACCTAATGATAGGAACAGTAGATAAACATGAGATATGGGACCTAATGATAGGAACAGTTATTATATAAACATGAGATATGGGACCTAATGATAGGAACAGTTATTATAAACATGAGATATGGGACCTAATGATAGGAACATTATTATAACATGATTGGGCCTATTAGGAACAGTTATTATAAACATGAGATATGGGACCTAATGATAGGAACAGTTATTATAAACATGAGATATGGGGCCTAATGATAGGAACAGTTATTATAAACATGAGATATGGGCCTAATGATAGGAACAGTTATTATAAACATGAGATATGGGACCTAATGATAGGAACAGTTATTATAAACATGAGATATGGGGACCTAATGATAGGAACAGTTATTATAAACATGAGATATGGGACCTAATGATAGGAACAGTTATTATAAACATGAGATATGGGGCCTAATGTTAGGAACAGTTATTATAAACATGAGATATGGGACCTAATGATAGGAACAGTTATTATAAACATGAGATATGGGACCTAATGATAGGAACAGTTATTATAAACATGAGATATGGGACCTAATGATAGGAACAGTTATTATAAACATGAGATATGGGACCTAATGATAGGAACAGTTATTATAAACATGAGATATGGGGCCTAATGATAGGAACAGTTATTATAAACATGAGATATGGGACCTAATGATAGGAACAGTTATTATAAACATGAGATATGGGCCTAATGTTAGGAACAGTTATTATAAACATGAGATATGGGGCCTAATGATAGGAACAGTTATTATAAACATGAGATATGGGGCCTAATGATAGGAACAGTTATTATAAACATGAGATATGGGCCTAATGATAGGAACAGTTATTATAAACATGAGATATGGGGCCTAATGATAGGAACAGTTATTATAAACATGAGATATGGGGCCTAATGATTATTATAAAATGAGATATGGACCTAATGTTAGGAACAGTTATTATAAACATGAGATATGGGACCTAATGATAGGAACAGTTATTATAAACATGAGATATGGGACCTAATGATAGGAACAGTTATTATAAACATGGGATATGGGACCTAATGTTAGGAACAGTTATTATAAACATGAGATATGGGGCCTAATGATAGGAACAGTTATTATAAACATGAGATATGGGACCTAATGATAGGAACAGTTATTATAAACATGAGATATGGGACCTAATGATAGGAACAGTTATTATAAACATGAGATATGGGACCTAATGATAGGAACAGTTATTATAAACATGAGATATGGGACCTAATGATAGGAACAGTTATTATAAACATGAGATATGGGACCTAATGATAGGAACAGTTATTATAAACATGAGATATGGGACCTAATGATAGGAACAGTTATTATAAACATGAGATATGGGACCTAATGATAGGAACAGTTATTATAAACATGAGATATGGGACCTAATGATAGGAACAGTTATTATAAACATGAGATATGGGACCTAATGATAGGAACAGTTATTATAAACATGAGATATGGGACCTAATGATAGGAACAGTTATTATAAACATGAGATATGGGGCCTAATGATAGGAACAGTTATTATAAACATGAGATATGGGACCTAATGATAGGAACAGTTATTATAAACATGAGATATGGGACCTAATGATAGGAACAGTTATTATAAACATGAGATATGGGGCCTAATGATAGGAACAGTTATTATAAACATGAGATATGGGACCTAATGATAGGAACAGTTATTATAAACATGAGATATGGGACCTAATGATAGGAACAGTTATTATAAACATGAGATATGGGACCTAATGATAGGAACAGTCATTATATACATGAGATATGGGACCTAATGACAGGAACAGTTATTATAAACATTAACATACAAAAGATAAAATACCTGTAGGGAATCATATAACTAAAGAAATGACTCCATGAGACTTGCGCAGAAAGTATTAAGATATGACTTCCATGCAACAGTTTTATTTACAAATTAAGCTATAACTCTCCACGACGTACCTGTCCAGAAATAAACAGATCTCACCTGTGTAATAAGTTCACATTCAATTCCAGCAGACATTCTAGGGTCATAATACACATCAGGTAAGGTCAGTGATTTACTGACTTACAGGATAGGCTGACAGCTGTTGGTCAAGTCACAACAAATAAATAAACAAATAAATAAACATATAAACATGTGGAGAAATTTTCAGCCTTTCAAATGAAATCTTTTGAGACATTGCATGCCTACTTGACATGTACAGGATAGTTGAGTGATGCCATTTACAGTACATGATTTAGTTTGGATAACTCTCATCTTGAAACTGTAAATCTTTCATCTGAGATAAATATTCATACTATCTAATATGATACAATATAAAAAATATGTGATTAAGCTACTGCTATACATATACCGGAAAACTGGCCACCAGACCCTTTTCCTCAGCAGAATTCAAATACCAAATTATCTCCCCCTGGTTTGAAATTTCAAATCAGACATGTCACATAGGGAAAAAATATCAAACCAAATTTTTGTAATGTTTTTAATATTCTAGACACTGGTGGCTAGATGAGTCTAATTTATACATGTTATGTCAGAACCCCAGACTTATACATGTTATGTCAGAACCCCAGAGGCTTTGACCACTAATAGTAGGGCTACTGGTTTATCAATTTCTGGCATAATAATATTATAGAGACCTCTAGGACCACTAAAATACCAACTCAACTATAACAATCTTTCCGAGTCTTTCATTCTCTCTCCTTGATAAAAATATTTCAGGCTTTGAATAAACATTAAGTGATCATCAATTACACCTAAGTATATTCTAGTTGGGAGCTAAAAATGTTAGCACTGGCCCTATGACCTTGGTAGTTGCAGGAACTATTTAATGCACCTTTCATGGCTGTTGAATTCTGACTTAAGATGAATAATATAACTAAATCAGGCCCCAACTTCTTGAAACAAACTATATCGAAAATTGACTTACAATTATATTCAACCTTATAAGCCATCCATCCCTAGTAGCGCCCTTCACACTTTTCGAAGCATCAATTTCACTTACCTTGATTTAAATGCAAATTGAAAATATGAGATACAGTGTAGGTTCCTTGATTTCGTTTTCAAATTTATTGATGTACAGTAATTTTATGAAGGGCTGCTCCAAATTTTGTTTGCTCAGAGCTCTTACTGGGTCGAATATGGTAAGTCAAATTCTCAATCCTCTAGGAAGGTCAAAGTTACGATTTATAACATACAAAATATTTTCATATTCCCTGAAGGATACTTCTGAGAAAATAAGATTAAAATCAATTCTGAATTTAGAGACGACTTGTATAAATATAAGAACTTTTATATGGAACTTTTAACCTCTTACTCTCCTATTGCCTTAATCCGTCTGTCTGGAGGAGGTGGGGTTTCAGGGATCAAATGACACCAAAAAAAAAATTTCTATTTCCTTATAGATCGGACTAGATTTGGTACAACCTATTTAGTTCCCTATGACTAACAGCAACTGAAAGGAAACGATGACAAATATCAGATAGATAGATAGATGAATAGATGGATGGATGGATGGATGGTTGGATGGATACGAAAGGCTGTGCCATGACCTCAGTTCACAAGCCTTTCAGGCTATACACGAAGTAAAAACCATCATTTCATTCCTACAGGAAAAGATATTAAGCAAGTAATGTAGTAACAGAATCACCTTAAAATAAACTGTTAATTTCTTTTCTAGGAAAGGAATCGTCTTTAATTTTCAAATGCATTAGAGCTACACGACTTTCATTTTCTAACTCCCGTCGACACATGCATACATGTGTTACTCACCAAATAATATGTAATCAAGGGATTCAATCATTCCGACAGGCTAGAACATTACATTGGAGCCTAATACCATAAATATTCTAAATAGCAGTGTGTTTACTGTACCCAGCCTCTTACCACATTCCTCTTACCAGACATTGTATTTGTGTACCATAAATATTCTAAATAGCATACTTTATTTACTGTACCCAGCCTCTTACCAGACAATCTATATGTTTACCATAAATATCCTATATAGCGGTGTGTTTACTGTACCCAGCCTCTTACTAGACATTGTATTTGTGTACCATAAATATCCTAAATAGCGTGTGTTTTGTTTACTGTACCCAGCCTCTTACTAGACATTGTATATGTGTACCATAAATATCCTATATAGCTGTGTGTTTACTGTACCCAGCCTCTTACTAGACATTTGTATTTGTGTACCATAAATATCCTAAATAGCAGTGTGTTTACTGTACCCAGCCTCTTACTAGACATTGTATTTGTGTACCATAAATATTCTAAATAGCATATGCTTTATTTACTGTACCCAGCCTCTTACAGACATGTATGTTTACCATAAATATCCTAATAGCGGTGTGTTTACTGTACCCAGCCTCTTACAGAATTTTTTGTGTACCATAAATATTCTAAATAGTATGCATTGTATTTACTGTACCCAGCGCTTACAAACATTGTATTTGTGTACCATAAATATTCTAAATAGCAGTGTGTTTACTGTACCCAGCCTCTTACTAGACATTGTATTTGTGTACCATAAATATTCTAAATAGCAGTGTGTTTACTGTACCCAGCCTCTTACAAGACATTGTATTTGTGTACCATAAATATTCTAAATAGCAGTGTGTTTACTGTACCCAGCCTCTTACTAGACATTGTATTTGTGTACCATAAATATTCTAAATAGCATATTGTATTTACTGTATCCAGCCTCTTACCAGACATTGTATTTGTGTACCATAAATATTCTAAATAGCAGTGTGTTTACTGTACCCAGCCTCTTACAAGACATTGTATTTGTGTACCATAAATATTCTAAATAGCAGTGTGTTTACTGTACCCAGCCTCTTACCAGACATTGTATTTGTGTACCATAAATATTCTAAATAGCAGTGTGTTTACTGTACCCAGCCTCTTACCAGACATTGTATTTGTGTACCATAAATATTCTAAATAGCAGTGTGTTTACTGTATTCAGCCTCTTACTAGACATTGTGTTTGTGTACCATAAATATTCTAAATAGTGTATTGTATTTACTGTATCCAGCCTCTTACCAGACATTGTATTTGTGTACCATAAATATTCTAAATAGCATATTGTATTTACTGAACCCAGCGGCTTACAAGACATTGTATTTGTGTACCATAAATATCCTAAATAACAGTGTGTTACTGTATCCAGCCTCTTACAAGACATTGTATTTGTGTACCATAAATATTCTAAATAGCTGTGTGTTTACTGTACCCAGCCTCTTACCAGACATTGTATTTGTGTACCATAAATATCCAAAATAGCAGTGTGTTTCCTGTACCCAGCCTCTCACCAGACATTGTATTTGTGTACCATAAATATCCTAAATACCATATTTCCAGACATTGTAACTGTAATTATACACTATATATTTAATCAACAGTCAATCATACTATTTCATTTACCCTAACAGTTCAATAAGAAAAAGAATAACGTTAACAAATTTAAAAAAAAAAAAGTGAAAATAACATAAAAAGCTGAAAACTGGAAATAAAAAGAAACAATATTCAGACTGAACACTTCAAACACTGATCTAGTGTCTAGTGATCTAGTGAACTGGTCTATAAGAAGATATTTAATTTCATAGAATTTATATCTAATTTCTCCTTCCAGAGGAAAGCTCATTTAATTTCTTATATCAATGGATCTATACTCCCATACCGTATTTACTCTAATTAAAAGTGAATTCTGACAGCTCCTATAACAAGAGGCCCATGGGCCTTAACGGTCATCTGACTATTAGCAAAACATAGTCATTTAAAGATTTTACCCTTTTTGACTGCTGTGACGTAGAATGAAGATTAAGGTCATTCATCCCCGCATGTCACAGGCCCAATAACAGGTCTCAGTTGGCCTCTTCAACAGAAGTCATTTAAAGATTTTAGCCAATTTACCCTCGTGACCTTGAATGGAGGTCAAGGTCATTCATTTTAACAAACTTAGTAGCCCTTCATCTCAGCATGCTACAGGCCCAATATGAGTATCCTGGGCCTTCTGGTTCTTGAGAAGATGTCTTTTAAAGATATTAGCTTATTTAACCCCCGTGACCTTGAATGAAGGTCAAGGTCATTCAGTTGAACAAACTTGGTAGCTCTTCATCCCAGCATGTCACAGGCCCAATATCAGCTGTCTAGGACTCTTAGTTATTCTCAAAAAGTCATTTAAAGAAATTTTAGCCTAATTGACCACGGTGACCTTGAATGAAGATCAAGGTCATTCACTTGATCAAACTGGAAACCCTTCATCCAGCATGTTTCAGGCCGAATATCAGTACCCTGGGTCTTCTGGTTCTTTAGAAGAAGTTGTTTTAACGATTTCAGCCTTTTTGACCCCTGTGACCTTGAATGAAGTTCAAGGTCATTCATTTGATCAAACTTGATAGCTCTTCATCCCAGCATGCCACAGGCCCAATATCAGGTGTCTAGGCCTCTTAGTTATTCACAAGAAGTTGTTTAAAGAATTTTAGCCTCTATTTGGCCCCCCGAGACCTTGAATGGAGGTCAAGGTCATTAATTTGAACAAACTTGGTAGACTTTTATCCCTGCATGCTACAGGCTTAATGTCAGTACTCTCGGCCTTCTAGTTCTTGAAAAGAAGTTGTTTAAAGATTTTCGCCTTTTTGACTCCTGTGACCTTGAATGAAGGTCAAGGTCATTCATTTTAACAAACTTGGTTAGCCCTTCATCCCCGCATGCTACAGGCCAAATATGAGTACCCTAGGCCTTCCGGTAATTGAGAAGAAATTGTTAGAATGAAAAGTTTACGCAGGGCACAGGCGCAAGGATGACCTAAAAATACAGATGTAGATATATATATATATATGATGATATATAAAATAATATGTTTATATCAGTGACAATTTTGTCGTCACTATGTCATGTCAGGATATGATATTGACCAACATTTCATTATTAAAACATTATTTTTGTTTTGAGGATATGGATTTGGCACTGTGGTGTATTTAACCTAAAGGTTTGCAAGGCAATTTGGTGCCACCAATCGTAAGATCGAGACACCGATAGGGTGCGAGTCATAAAATGATCTTTCTTTGTCACATGTGTTTCTGCTGTAATATTACCATAATTCTAATAAGGTAGTATGTATCTTAATTCATACAATTTTACCCTACACTAAACCTACTTTACACCACCTCCGTATAAAGACCACCTGCTTTAGAAGACCATTTTCTTGAGGTCCAAACAGTTCATTTCTACATGAATTGACCTCTGTATACAGACCACGTCATGGCTGGACTACTTCTGAATAAAAAAAACACCTGCTTTATAAGATATAAGAAGACTTTCCATTTGGCCAATTTCTACATGATTAGACCTGTCTGTAAAGTCCTCTTTGCTATCTGTCCTTTTAGTGATTTTTTTTAGACAGGTTTAATAATGTATTCATGCAACCTTAACCCTAATAAACACCCATGTAGCATATTTACACATTCTCCCTATAATCTAATTATGCTGTACCAACAAGTAATTATCTCCCTTTAGTGATATTTACACAGCATGATGTTAAAACATACCCACAGCTCATCAATACCAAACCAAATGAATTTTGTGTTCTGTTTGGTTTCGGATGGTGAATCAATTGTTTCTCAGTGAGGTTGAGAATAGGTTTAGTCTATAGCGGACAGATAGCATAGGTCATTGTTTTCTCGTATTAAGGCAAATTGATTTATTCCGCCAATGTTTACATTGTGCTACTGAGTTTCAGTCAGAGCATGTTGAGGAAATGTCTCTGCTTCATAATTCAAAGACTATTAAGAATTCTGCCACATCAATATCATATCTTCTAACTACTTTCACTAGAATGATTGCTTTTCAGTAAAATAGTATGCGATTGTATCTATAGATACACATCATGTCTATACCAAAACAATACACACACATCACTGTGACTCTCGATCTACCCCCTCTGTTTATCTCACTTTATCACACAAAACCCACCCTCTTTGTTTATCTCCCTTTATCACACCCAACCCACCCCCACTGTTTATCTCCCTTTATCACATCAATCCATCCCCTTTTTATCTCCCTTTATCACACAAAACCCACCCTCTTTGTTTATCTTCCTTTATTACACAAAAGCCACCCTCTCTGTTTCTCTCCCTTTATCACACCCAACTCATCCCCTCTATTTATTTCTCTTTATCACAACTAACCCATCCCCTTTATTTATCTCCCTTTATCACACCAAACCCATCTTCTCTGTTTATCTTTCTTTATCACACTCAATCCTACTCATCTGTTTATCTCCCTTATCACACCCAACTCATTTTTCTCTGTTTATCTTCCTTTATCACACCCAACCCACCCCCAGTTTATCTTCCTTTATCACACTCAACCCATCTCCTCTGTTTATCTCCCTTTATCACACCCAATTCAACCCCCCACCACCCTCTTTTCTCTCCCAATGTCATCCCCATCCCACCCCCTGTTTAACTCCCTTTATCACACAAAACCCATCCCCTCTTTGTTTATCTCCCTTTATCACACCCAACCAACCCCCTGTTTAACTCCTTTTATCACAACCAACCCCCCCGTTTAACTCCTTTTATCACATCCAACCCACCCCCTCTTATTATCTCCCTTTATTACACCCAACCAACCCCCTGTTTAACTCCCTTTATCACACCCAACCCACTCCCTCTGTTTATCTCTCTTTATCACACACAATCCATCCCCTCCCTGTTTTTCTCCCTTTACCACACACAACCTACTCCTCTGTTTATCTCCATTTATCACACTCAACCCTACTCCTCTGATTATCTCCTTTTGTGACATCAAATCCAACCCCTCTGTTTATCTCCTTTTATCACACCCAACCCATCCCCTCTTATTATCTCCCTTTATTACACCCAACCTATCCACTGTTTATCTCCCTTTTTCACACATTTTCACACAAAACCCATCCCATCTTCTTATCTCCTTTGTTCACACCGAACCCATCTTCTCTTTTTATCTCCTAATCACATCCACCCCTCTCCTATTTATCTCTATCTATCACACTCAACCTACCCCCTGCTTATCTCCCTTTATCACAACACATCCCTTAATCATCTCCCTTTATCACATCACCACTCTCCTATTAATCCCCCTTTACCACATCCAACCCACCCATCCCCTTTTTTATCTCTCTTTATTTTTGTCTATCATATAAATAGTGCCATCCTGTCTACAGTACAATGTTAATTTTTAAATTCCAATTATTTGCCACAAGCAGTCCACCTCTGGAGCATGAGATTGAATCCAATGTGGGGCAATAGTCATGTACTGACCCTGAGTTTTTTCCCAGATGACTGGTCAGATTTCCTCCACCTCCTAAACCTGGCACGTCCTTTAATTACTCTGGCTGCTATTAGGATATAATGCAAACCAAACCAAATCCTTTACCACTGCATGGGTCTCATCTTTAGATAAGGCGTTTCATAACCTTCCACATGGGTCACAATGGCTAAGTGGATCAGATATCCGACATTTGACCTCTTTTGACTTAAAAATCATGTGCAATAAAATTACCAGCTATGCATATGCAGTATTACATAAAAATATACTAAGCAATACAAGCTTGGTTTTGATCTTTAACTTAATGTTAGGAGAGTGTGGCCTTTTTGTACCTATACAATCCATCCCTGCAATGTCGGAGTGATTCATTCTATCTCTTCCTGAACACCCCAGAAAGGTTTTCACCAGTAATGATCAGCACCATCCTGAACATAGTCAATCTTCAGCCGACATGTACTTCTAGGAGATCCACAGTAAAAGTTACCATAGAACTTAAAGATTATTTCTTCAATTGATTAGTCTTTTAAGTTTGATACATGGAGGTTGTGTCCCTTGGAAAGTATTTGGCAATTCTGCACATAGACAGTACTTTATGAAAAGTCTGTTTTAGCATTAACTGGAAGGTTGTATGCAAGAAGAATATCAAACAGCTTAAGATTATATGGCTGGCATAATTACTCTTCTCTTCATACAATTAGATTTTCATCTACAGATTACACAAGTTTAACTTTGATTAATACCACAACTATACAAATTCCTTCTGAGTCCTCTGCTGATCTCTAGAATTAGGCTTGATCATTAATTAATACTTTTACACTCCTGGTGCCATTCAACTCACTATGCGATATTTGTCACTGCCAATAAAACTAAAACAAAAATACATCAATTCATTTCATTATACAATATATCATCGATCAGATCTCTGATGAAACAGGAATGTTTGAACTGTAATTCTGTGGTCTAACATTTTGTTCAAGGATACCACTTTTGATTGGCATTTTAAACTTTTTTTCTGTCGATAACAAATGACGACTAATTCATCACAGTGTCATCTGTTTCTATTTTTAGAATCAACAGAAGTAAAGTCACTAATTGAGGTGTTTTATTTTCATGATGGATGAAGTTTGAACATGATTTTGAATTCTCAGCAAGAATTGCCCACTAATTAGCTTACTGTACAATTTTTTACTGGATATAATGATCAACTAAATCAATATTCGAAGTCAGAATTCAGTTAGCTATAACGTCTATGAAAAAAAGAAACGTTTAAAAGTCACTTTATGGCATTTGTATTAAAATGTAAATTTTAGCTTTTCATCATCATCAGATGATGGGCAGTTGTGGGCAATGGTGAGCTATTTAATTCACCATTTATTGGTAGTCCATTATCCATCCATTCCTCTCCCAGTCCATAAAGCATTCTTGTTTCTGCTATTGCCCAATATTAACTGAAGAATTCCTTTTCAACTGACTCTAGGCATGCATGTTACATTTTGTATTTAGGTACCAAAAAGACATGGCTTGGATGACCAACAGGCAGTCATCTTGAATTTTGATAGTTTAACTTTTTACCACCATTCCTTGGAAAGTACTGAGGATCTGTCTTAGGCATACCACAGATGTGTTCAGGATGGCGAGTGCTCGCATGACAAGAAATTTCCTGAGCGGTAGGGGGTGCTTGGACGCACATTCGATATGGTGGTATCTAGTGCACTTGCTCTGAATATACAATGTATATGTTTTTAAGAAATCCCAAAATAGGGCTCCGCTCATGTTCATTCAGAATTGAGCACCTTCGAAGGCTCGCAATCCTGAACATGCCTCAGGTATACTTCTCTTGAAACTAGTTGTGCATTTCACTTTTTAGGGCCCACTAGACAATATGGTGGCTGACAGGCTGATAGTAAAAGTATGTTTCTTAGAAAGTAATGAAGGGATATAATTATATGACTTCAAAGGGCTTCACACAATTAATACCATAAACAAGAGGCCCAAAGGGCCTGAATGGTCATCTGACTACCTTGGCAATAGCCTTATTGGAAATTAATTAGATATGGTGTCATGGTAGCCATCTTCGATTTGGGATCAACCAGAGATGTAACAACACAGGGTCATTCCAGGTAAGTTTCAGCCATTCATTTTCACAACTTTGGTAGCCCTCAATCCCAGCATGCTACAGGCAAAATATGAATACCCTTGACCTTTCGGTAAGTTAGAAGAAGTCGTTCAAATATTTCAATCTACTTGACCCCCTGTGACCTTGAAAGTTGAGCAAGTTGCTCAATTTCACAACTTTGGTAGCCATTCATCCCTGAAATTAGAAATTGGCACTTTGAAATAATTACAATCCCATATTTCAAGGCACTGAAACAGCAACAGTCTGCTTCATACAAATATAGACATGTATAAACCAATTTTGGGTGTACAGCAATCAAATACCCATTTGAGATGCATTTTAACAACTGAAGAACCCTTAATGGTTTTCTATTAGAACAAGAATTCCACGGAAATGAATGTGTCGCCTGCACAGCATCACAAAAAATAGTTATTTACAATTGAAAATGTTGTTAATAATTTAGGTGAAGTAATCAAGTCCCATAACTCTTGCAAACATTGATGGATTTTGAGAAGTATCAAACCCATCTAAGATCTCATTGATATAAAGCAACATACCAAATTTTCAACATACCAATTTAATTGAAATCGAACAATAAATACTAAAGTTATCGAGTGGAAACCATAGATTTATCAGTTTTGAGGATTTTAAAGTCACGTAACTCTTGCAATTATTGACAGATTTTGACCATTATTAAACTTATCCGAGATCTCATTGCTATTAAACAATTTATAAAATTTGGTTGAAATTGGACGATAAATATTTAAGTTATCGAGCGGAAACCATGGATTTTTCTGTTTTGACGATTTTAAAGTCCTGTAATTCTTGCAAATATCGACAGATTTTGACCATTATCGAACTCATTTAAGATCTCATTGATATAAAGCTATATACCAAATTTGGTTGAAATAGAAAAACAAATACTTCAGTTATCGTACGGAAACCGTTTCCCAGACGACGACGATGCCGACATTGACGCCAACATAGTGATACCTTAGTGTCGCCCTTACGTTGCAGGCGACACAAAAAAGGGATCACTGTTTAAGGCACAATTAGAACAATGAATGACCCAATAATCACTATATAATAGGTTCAGTTCCATCTCATTGAATTTACTGGCATACAAGTAAAGACAAGGCAACTTAAAACCAGTGTACAGTCTACAATGTCCTTCTCTTACTCAGGGGAAACTTTCAGCTTCGACACTTATACTTCAAAGAAATTTCAATTTTAACAAAATAGAATTTCAATCAAATTGAAAAGAGTTTGAACAACAGGCAATGTCTTTGTAAATTCTCTTCCTTCATAGATAATTGAAATTTTTTTGCAACAGGCAACTGTGAGTAAAACAGTGAAGAAAAATAAAGGGAATAGTGGCCAGAATGACAGTACAGCTGTACATAACAGTACTGCTGTAACATAACAGTACTGCTGTAACATAACAGTACTGCTGTACATAACAGTACTGCTGTAACATAACAGTACTGCTGTAACATAACAGTACTGCTGTACATAACAGTACTGCTGTAACATAACAGTACTGCTGTACATAACAGTACTGCTGTAACATAACAGTACTGCTGTACATAACAGTACTGCTGTACATAACAGTACTGCTGAACATATCAGTACTGCTGTACAAAACAGTACTGATGTACATGTATCAGTTCTGCTGTACATATAACAGTACTGCTGTAAGTTATGCTGTACATAACAGTACTTCTGTACATGTATCAGTACTGCTGCACATATCAGTACTGCTGTATATAACAGTACTGCTGTACATAACAGTACTGCTGTACATATCAGTACTACTGTATATATCAGTACTGCTGTACATAACAGTACTGCTGTACATATCAGTACTGCTGTACATAACAGTACTGCTGTACATATCAGTACTACTGTATATATCAGTACTGCTGTACATAACAGTACTGCTGTACATGTATCAGTACTACTGTACATATAACAGTACTGTTGTAAGTTCTGCTGTACATAACAGTACTGCTGTACATGTATCAGTACTGCTGTATATAACAGTACTGCTATACTTATCAGTACTACTGTATATATCAGTACTGCTGTACATGTATCAGTACTGCTGTACATATCAGTACTGCTGTACATGTATCAGTACTGCTGTACATATCAGTACTGCTGTACATATCAGTACTGCTGTACATATATCAGTACTGCTGTACATAACAGTACTGCTGTACATAACAGTACTACTGTATATATCAGTACTGCTGTACATATCAGTACTGCTGTACATAACAGTACTGCTGTACATATCAGTACTACTGTATATATCAGTACTGCTATTCATAACAGTACTACTGTATATATCAGTACTGCTGTACATAACAGTACTGCTGTACATATCAGTACTACTGTATATATCAGTACTGCTGTACATATCAGTACTACTGTATATATCAGTACTGCTGTACATAACAGTACTGCTGTACATATCAGTACTAATGTACATATAACAGTACTGCTGTAAGTTCTGCTGTACATAACTGTACTGCTGTACATGTATCAGTACTACTGTACATATCAGTACTGCTGTATATAACAGTACTGCTATACTTATCAGTACTACTGTATATATCAGTACTGTTGTACATGTATCAGTACTGCTGTACATATCAGTACTGCTGTACATATAACAGTACTGCTGTACATATATCAGTACTGCTGTACATATCAGTACTGCTGTACATAACAATACTGCTGTACATATAACAGTACTGCTGTAAGTACTGCTGTACATAACAGTATTATTGTATATATCAGTACTGCTGTACATATAACAGTACTGCTGTACATTATAGTACTGCTGTACATATCAGTACTGCTGTACATAACGGTACTGCTGTACATATCAGCAGCTGTACATATCAGTACTGCTGTACATAATAGTACTGCTGTACATATAACAGTACTGCTGTAAGTTCTGCTGTACATAACAGTACTGCAGTACATGTATCAGTACTGCTGTACATATCAATACTACTGTATATATCAGTACTGCTGTACATGTATTAGTACTGCTGTACATAACAGTACTGCTGTTCATATCAGTACTGCTGTACATGTATCAATACTGCTGTACATATAACAGTACTCTGTAAGTATTGCTAAGCATATCAGAACTACTGTACCAATCAGTACTGTTGTACCAATCAGTACTGCTGTACATGTATCATTACTGCTGTATATAACAGTACTGTTATACCTATCAGTACTACTGTACCTATCAGTACTACTGTACCTATCAGTACAACTGTATATAACAGTACTGCTGTACATATATCAGCACTGCTGTACATATCAGTACTGCTGTACATATAACTGTATTGCTGTACATATCAGTACTGCTATACACATAACAGTACTGCTGTACATATCAGTACTGCTGTGCATATCAGTGCTGCTGTACATAACAGTACTGCTGTACATAACAGTACTGCTGTACATAACAGTACTGCTTTGCTTATCAGTACTGTTGTACATATCAGTACTGCTGTACATAATAGTACTGCTGTACATGTAACAGTACTCTGTACATACTGGTATACATATCAGAACTATTGTACATATCAGTACTGCTATACACATAACAGTACTGCTGTACATATCAGTACTGCTATACACATAACAGTACTGCTGTACATATCAGTACTGCTGTGCATATCAGTGCTGCTGTACATAACAGTACTGCTGTACATAACAGTACTGCTGTGCATAACAGTTCTGCTATACCTATCAGTACTACTGTATATATCAGTACTGCTGTACATAACAGTACTGCTATACATATCAGTACTGCTGTGCATATCAGTACTGCTGTACATAACAGTACTGCTGTGCATATCAATACTGCTGTGCATAATAGTACTGCTGTACATAACAGTACTGCTGTACATATCAGTACTGCTGTGCATAATACATGTAGTACTGTTGTACATAATAGTACTGTTGTACCAATCAGTACTGCTGTAAATAACAGTATTGCTGTACATAACAGTATTGCTGTGCCTATAAGTACTGCTGAACATATCAGTAATGCTGTACATATAACAGTACTGCTGAACATATCAGTAATGCTGTACATATAACAGTACTGCTGAACATATCAGTACTGCTGTACATAACAGTACTGCTGAACATATCAGTACTGTAGTACATAACAGTACTGCTGTACATAACTACTATTCGTTAACCAAGGACAAGATAGTTTTTGCTCTAGGTACATGTATGGTGATAAAATTGTCAAAGTTGATTTATTCCTCAACATACATTGTACCACAAAACTTTTAACATTGGCTACACTCTGTTTCATTCAAAACTTCTGACAGTTACTTCACAACTTCCAACTGCTTTGGACCATTTTTCAATGTTTTTCACAGTTATGACAAGCAAACATGCTCTGATAGCATTTAGATTGCACTAAATCACAGTGTATCACATTCTTCTATGGTCTTGTATATGGTATTTATAGTAGAGGAGAACAAATATTAAAGCAGAAGCCTGGTGGGAGCTGTGTGGCAATTATTCCTCGAAAGGTTATTAGGCCAATACCAATATGGCACAAAGCGAAGAAGACAATATGTAATCACAACTGTACTTTGCAAACAACAATGTTCTTGGTACTCACTTGTGTAAAGATCAATTCATGTGTAATTATACACATGGTAAGTAAAGAATTATACTTTAAACAATATTGTCTTAAAACTGATTAAAATGTGTATATCAATACATTTTTTAATAATATTTCTAAGACTAAACATTGTTTAAAGTATAATTCTCAAAATGTTGTCATGCTTTCCCTCTATACTTTTCTTCCAGTAAATTAACTATATAGTATCACTATTCAGTGAAACATACCATAGCAACCACCTCTATATAAAGATCACCTCTGTATAAAGACCATCTCTGTAAAAAGACCACCTTTTTAATAAGATCACTCTAATAGGGGGTCCAAATGAACAATTTCAACACAATTTGATCAATTTGATAACATTGCCATCAAGACCACATTTCCTTGTCTTCGGAAGGTCCATCTTTTTCTTTGTCCCTTGGGAGGTCCATCTTTTTCTTTGTTCTTTGGGAGGCCTATCTTCTCTTTGTCCTTAAGAGGTCCATGTTTTTGTTGTCCCTTGGGAGGCCTATCTTTCTTTGTCCTTGGGAGGTCCATCTTTTCTTAATCCATTGAGAGGTCCATCTTTTCTTTGTCCCTTGAGAGGTCCATCTTTTCTTTGTCCCTTGAGAGGTCCATCTTTTCTTTGTCCCTTGAGAGGTCCATCTTTTCTTTGTCCTAGGGAGGCCTATCTTTTCTTTGTCCCTTGAGAGTTCCACCTTTCTTTGTCATTGATAGGACCATGTTTTCTTTGTCCATTGGGAGGTCCATCTTTTCTTTGTTCTTGGAAGGTACATGGTTTTTTTTGTCCCTTGGGAGGTCCATGTTTTCTTTGTTCTTGGAAGGTACATCTTTTCTTTGTCCCTTGGGAGGCCTATCTTCTCTTTGTCCTTGGGAGGTCCATGTTTTCTTTGTCCCTTGAGAGGTCCATGTTTTCTTTGTCCCTTGAGAGGTCCACCTTTTTTTGTCTCGTTGGAGGTCTATCTTTTTTTGTCCAGTTGGAGGTCCATCTTATTTTTGTCCCTTGATTGGTTCATCTTGTCTTTGTCCCTTGGGAGGTCTCTCTTTTATTTGTCCCTTGACAGGCCCATTATTTTGTTCTCCCTTGTGTGGTCTTCATATAGAAAGGTTTCTCCATATTGGGCCCTGCCTCCCCCCCCCCCCTGCCCCAAGGTGTCAGAGCCAAAACTTATACAAACTCTATTCCCCTTCCCCCAAGGATGTTTCTGGCCAAATTTGGTTACAACCCATGCAGAACTCTAGGACAAGTAGCAATTTTAGGATTACCTCCATTTCCCTTATTGAGCCCCGCCCCTCCTGCCCCTATGGGGTCAGGCCCCCAAGGATGTTTCTGGCCAAATTTGGTTACAATCCATGCAGAACTCTGGGACAAGTAGCAATTTGTAGGATTTACCTCTACTTCCCCTATTGGACCCTGCCCCTCCTGCCGCTCGGGGTTCAGAGCCAAAAGTTATACAAGTTCTGTTCCCCTTCCCCCCAAGATGTTTCTGGCCAAATTTGGTTACAATCCATGCAGAACTCTAGGACAAGTAGCGATTTATATGATTTACCTCTATTTCCCCTATTGGGCCTCGCCCCCTCCTGCCCACCGGGGGTCAGAGCCAAAATTTATACAAGTTCTGTTCCCCTTTCTCCAAGGATATTTGTGGCCAAATTTGGTTAAAATCCATGCAGAACTCTATGAAAAGTAGCGATTTAAAGGAAATGTTGATGGACGGACGACGGAGGCTTGACGACGGACGACAGATCCCACGCCATGTCATAGGCTCACTGGCCCTTTAGGCCAGGTGAGTTAAAATAAAAACAAAAAAAACAAGAGGCACAAGTGCCTTAACAGTCATCTGACTTCCGTGGCAAAAGTAATATAGAAAAAAATTAATCAAATATGGTGTCATGGTAGCCGTTTTCAATTTGAGATCATTCACCAACCAGAGATGTAACAACAATTTGTAAAGATCATTTCAGGCAAATTTCAGCAAAAACGCACTGGTATAGCGAAGAAGTTCAAAATGTGTTTTCAAGATAGCGGCTGTGGCGGTCATCTTGGATTTCGGATTGACCCGAAAAATAACAATTAATACTTAGTTGGGACCATATCAGGATCATTTCTTGCAATTTTTAGCTAAATTGCACTGCTATAACTTGAGTAGGAGGACAAAACATGATGACTACATGCATTGAAGTTGCAAGCACTGGTATCATAATTTTGGTAAGCAGAATCTGCAAGTGGTTTTCTTATGGTAATAACAATTTCCTGATAAACAGAGAATTCAGTTTATATTACAAGATAAAATTTGCCAAGATACACACAATGTATTGACATGGATTGATCAGCAGTTATTTTGTTTAAATGAGGAACATTGTATTTTTAACCAACCTGCATCTTTTGTGATGACATGGGCAATATAAACTAATGTAGCATTTTCTTTCACTACTAAAGCTTGTTAATCTGTTGAAGCAATTAACATTGTTGGCTTAGCTTCCATCCCTTTATAATGTGTGTCCCTTTGGTAATAATAGCTGTCTGTTCAAATTTTTTTTTAAGAAATAATAAAAATATTAATTCAACCTAAATAATAAAACACATTTCCGGGCAGAGATCCCAGAGGGATCTTGTCACCCACCAAAGGAGGCATCATTTCCATTTTTCTCTTCTTTTCTCTCTTCCTTTGTTATATTGTATATAGTTTAACATAGCTAGTTTTAAACTTCTCGGCCAAAACACACTTCAAATTCAATATGGTCACTGTCTGCCATGTTGTTCTTGGGATTTGCTCCAAGATAAATACCAGGCAGAACTCAGATTACAATGAGCAAAACCTGTTCAGTACTTTTTGAAAAAGTGACAAAATCCAAGATTAAATGTTATTTCCTTTTCATTAAAAAAATGCAAATGACAAATTAATCTATAGAGACAAAGAAGAATCTATACATACGGAATTCTGAGAAATCCCTTCAGTACTTTCTGTGCAATGCCAGTAACAAACCTCAACTATCAAAATGCAAGATGGCTGCTTGTTGGCCATCTTGTTGATGGATTGGTCCCAAATGCATTAGTACATCACATAATTATTACTAGGAATACGATTGGATAACAGCCATGGCCTATTTTGTAACAGGTACTTGGTCCTTCTTGACTACGGGAGACAATCCCGTATTTGCATATTACAGAGTTATTTACTCTTGCGGGTAGGTATCGATTGCGACGTCACATGTTTGTGAGCGTAACGTCATGTATTTTGGAGAAAACGATGTTAATTGCGCTCACAAAATAATGACGTAACAATCAATACCTACCCATAAGCTGGGCTTACACTAACTTTCCAGTTTGCTTAGCAAAAGTTTCGAAAGTTATTTTATCTCTTTAGCAAATAAGAATTTCATTTAGCAAATTATGAAAAACATTAAATTACTAAGGAGCATCAAATAATGTTTTTAATGCATCAAGTGAAAAGAACACACATGCAAAAGATCCTGATCATTCATTAAACCATACTCCGTCGTGCGTATTAATTGTTACTTTACATCCCTTCAACATTAATATATATATGGTACAGTAACTGATTAATTTATCAACTGTTTTAGACTTGCTATGAAAGTAATGCGACTGAAAAAACTATGTTTGAAGCTTTTGTCTGCATGATTGGATATCAGGTGTGTGAAGAAAAACTTAAGCGTATTTTGCGAATAAGGATGAATTTATTTTAGCAATTAGCCAGATTGATTCGTTATTAACGAAAATGCGAATAGGTAGCGCGAGCCCAGCGTAAGGGAGCTAACTCTGTAATTTGAAAGACAGAATACCTGACTACGGAAACTATACCAAAGTATATTTCCCCGAGAATGAGCACATGACCAAATATATGACCTCATAATGAATGTCATGTGACGTTCTAAATCTATTATGGACCCTTTCCCTCGGGAACAGTTCTCTTATAGTGGTTTCTGGCGAAAACTGGTCCCCTTGTGACCTCACCAGACAACACTATAGGAGAACAGCTCCTTCTGGAAAGGGCCATAACAGAATAATATGTTGTTGACCGATCAGTCCCAAAATGTGCTGTGGACAAGTAGAATCCTAGGGAAACATACATAGGGAATTTGACAAATCCTTGTTTTGTACTATCTGAGTAACAACCAGCGTTATTAAAAGAAATGCCAGATTTTGAAGGTGGCGGAACGTTAACAACTTTCGTAAGATACAATTGTTAACATAAATTTGTGAGAGTTCAGACACAAATTCAAATGTTTTGCGAATAATTGTTTAAAACTTTAAATATAAAACATACCTACTGTCGGTACCCATTTCCCATGTGGTTTTCAAACTCAACCCAGAGGGGAAGCGACCCCTTAATTACATTAAACAACTCATTAATCTGGTTTCATAATCCTCCCAGTGGATTAAGCCTATCGTTATTTATAAAGCTGAATCATGATAATTTCAGTTATATGTTTGATTGTAGCAAAGCCAACTAAGTTATGTGTAAGCCCTGAGCATATTCATTTAATCAAAGATATTAGTTGGCTCCGTATAAACGGTATAATGACATGGAAAACACCAATATTCTCAGCAGTTAAAGTAAACATCTTTTATCAAAGTGATTTTGATTAATAACAGTTCCTTTGACATAGCAGACAATATAGAACAATAAACCTGCATTAATGCACCGACGCTGCATCGCTTTGATGGGTAAAATTAAACTATAAAACTTTCCAGTTGTAACAATTAGGAATACATTAGCTTTTTATAAAATAAAACTACCACATAATTTGTAGCGACTCCTGTAAAATAAATAAGGTTTATTGAATAAAATGATCCAAGCCTCCATGTAAATAACCAAATAAAAGTGGGATAACCAGCACCACCGTCTTCGCTATGATATAATTTTATGTAAATCTCGGATCAATGAAACAGGAAATCTCCTCTAGGTTTTTGAAGGTGAATTCTATAAAATGACATCCTGGTAGTTATACAGCCTCCATCATCCACATGCTGAACGAGTGTCTGATCACAGGAAATATTGACCAGGGACCGCATTCATCGCTTGTCAACGTGTGTTTACCGAGACAGGAAGTTTAAACGCCAGACAAAATTCAATACACTACTTCTCTTTTCTCTAATGAGATGAGCATTTGCTCTGTAGCATTGAAAATGAGAATCTGCTGATATGGTCTTATTAGTAAAACTAGAAATATCTAAATGATATAAAAGCCTTGTATGCCTCCATCTTATACAGTGTGGGGTTCAAGGCCATGGCAAACAGGCTCCCTTCAGGTTAGAAAATGTGCTGTAACAAACGTTTTTACAGAACCGAATGTTTTTGCTATTTGGTCACTGTACCAGGCTAAACATCTGATACATTTCTATATAATGATTTCATTTATGATATAGTATGTGTAGTGTTTGGACTTTGATACCATGGATCAAAGTAGATATATATATATAACTGTATGAATTGTTAATTTTGACACGAAAGTTACACTACTATATAAGGTATTCACAGAACTGAGGTTGGATAAAAAACAACTCTGTTTTAAAAAACAAACAAATTAATTTGAATATAAAGAATGCTATTGCAAGTATGGTGCACCAAACTAGGAAACAATCAATGCCATAACACGTTAATTACAACTCATTTTCTTACCTGAAGTGAGTCTGAAATTTACCATGTAGAATATCTTTGATCATATAGCTTCCTCATTATACTGTACATTATTAGAATAGGATGAAATATGACACAAGACGAATTGGAAGCTGACCTCGATTGACAGGAGTTAGTCTCATGATTTCATGGCAGATCAACTTATCTGAAGTTTTGGAAAAAATACATATGTAGACTACCAGTTCCTTCTTGATTTTCTTGATAGTAGGAAAAGTAGCAAAATAATAATGCAAAGAAAATGTCTGCCTAGAGTGTATTTGGTTAAATGGATATACAGGATATTAAATAGAAGTTAAAGCCTCTGTATAAAGTATGGGAATGTCTTGCCATTATTTCAAGTATTTCCAATCTTTATGACAGTAGGATCCTATTTCTCCTATAATACCTAAAATTAATGGTCTAAGCTTTTACCTGCCTCGTAAAACTTCTGGTTTTAATGAGCGCTAGACGGGTGGGTTTATCGAGAGCGATCTTTGTACAGTGTTATAGGGGCTAAGGAAACAAGACACGATCAACATTACTCCATTATTTACATGTACTCCCGTCAATATTTATAATTATAACATAAACAAAATGGATCATAAAATATGCATAAACTGTTACAGAGTGTGAAAACAGGGAGGTAACTCATCGTCACTAAGAGAATGCATTGTCATTGTAATGACGCACTGGTTTTTTTTAGATAAATCACAAATTCAAGTTTAAATACATCTATTAACAGCGTTACAAAAACTGTAACTCTATTTTTAATCTTATTTTACGAGTCTTATCATAGGGAGACATCACAATTTTCTAAAGGTTTACTTATATCTTACGCTGATGTATCATAGCATTGTACACTTTTTATACGATAGCCATCATTTGTTATCTATAGTTTTTTTTTGATAGGTGTCATGTCTGACTATAAACAAGTAGACATGAAGACAATGTTTCATGTTTTATGTGAAATTGAATATGAGTGTCTATATCTTGTCATTGGTGAATGTCTGCTTTCTGTTCATCAGCCTGAAGAAACAGTGAAAAGACAATGAATATTTAATGTTGTTGATGTATGGCCCTGTCGAAGGCTGTACGTACATCGATAGACTACCTGTATCACACTAGTAGTGTCCGAAACTTAACTACGTCAAATCATCATGAAAAACAATAAGCGGTGTTGGTCACATGACTTCCATCTATGACCTCTAGCCAAAGTGAAGGTCAAATATAACAACATTACAATGTTTTATAACAAACAATAACAAATATCCCCCTGGGTCACTGATTGGCTTTCTTCTAATGAAATTTAAGACAAACACTTTTGCCCTTTAGCTGTGATCTTGAATCCATATAATTATCATGACATGTAAACACCTGGTTCATGGTAATTTTATTTGCTATCTATTATGCGATGCTTGGTCTCTTTGATGCATTTTATTTATTTTTAAAATAAATGGTGTCCAGTGTCCCCCAAAAAAACACTGCACGTATATAACTGTACTTTTCAATAAATGCTCAATTTCGACCCTGTTTTGTATTAAAATTTATACTTCTGTTGCACATGAATATTCATATTATTAGTGTATTACGTACAAGTTTAAAAATAATAGGCCTTTTGGTGTTTAGGCGAATGTCTGGATGGAGGGATAGAATACAGAGTGATTATAGGGCTGTTCTATCTCGGGGTGTTGTAGAGATACGAAGCTCTTATTACTATAACTGAACATAATCAGTTACAATAAAAAAACATACAGTTTTCACTACAACATATGACAATCTGGTTATTTATTAATGCTACTGTCCTAGTTCTGTATGTGATTGTTGTCCAATAATCAGGGCAAACTCAACTGATTTATCCACATCTTTGTTATATTACAGGTGTTGTCCTATTAACAGCAATGTGTGATTCCACATTGAGGCCTCATTAAGACAAGAAAACCAGAGTTCCCTGAGAAAGTTCACCGACCTGTGACTAGTACTGGATACTACCCTATGCAGACTAGCATGTTGTGATCGCAAGCAGAAGTGTGAACTGTAGAACATCAGACACCAAAAACCATAGCAGGGAAATGACTCCTTTTATTTCCATAAAAGGGAAATTACTCTGTATCAACATTAAGTAGCCAATAGGACGTTATAATCGACCAACCAACGGAGATGTGTAATACCTTCTCAATCAGGAACAATTCAAAGACATGTATTAAGAGGCAAAGTAAAATTTACCACAAGTTCCACCTTATTCTGGATCAGTTGCCACTTAGGATTTTTGTCCAGAATTTTAAAATTTCATTCATAACTAAAACTTAAATATCATATAAGTTAACGTGCTAGAAAACAAAATTGAGCTAGATCATGCAGAATTGTTTAATAACTTCAGAGTATCAGAGGTCTATTAAATCAGAAATTAAAACCAGTGGAATAAAACAACAGGTTTTAATTGCTTGCTAATGGATTAGCACATAGCAGGTATCCTTGAGTTTATATTTATTTATTACCCTGGATCTGTACTGTATATGTAGCTGTTGGTCAGTATCTGGTCAGTGTCTGGTCAGATTCTGTCCAGTAACTAGGCCTGGCAGACTCTACTATACCTACTGATGACCGAAGTTCATCTGTACCTATATCTAACATTAGATTGGTCATTTGTAGATGAAGATGACCAGGCTACCTCCTGTGGTCAATCTTAAGGTCAGTCTGGCGGTATGCTTATCCATAATTATAGTATAGTCATTTTACTACACTTAATGCTACAACTACCTGACATTGTAACCTTTCATCGCCACACCTTCCTCAACTTTGACAAATCATAGGGAAATGTCTAAAATCATAGAGAAATGACTAAAATCATAGAGAAATGACTAAAATCATAGAGAAATGACTAAAATCATAGGGAAATGACTAAAATCAAAGGAAAAGGACTCCTATTAAGCAGTAGAAATGAAAATTAAAAACAAGAAAGTTGTAGTCACAAAATATAATTGCAATTGTTGAAGCCAAGTTGTAAAATGACAAGAAAACATAGCCCCTTTGAAGTGTTTAGATAGGTGACCACTCCATTGTGTATGGATGGGTGACCACTCCATTGTGTATGGATGGGTGACCACTCCATTGTGTATAGATGAGTGACCACTCTATTATGTATGGATGGGTGACCACTCCATTGTGTATGGATGGGTGACCACTCCATTGTGTATGGATGGGTGACCACTCCATTGTGTATGGATGGGTGACCACTCCATTGTGTATGGATGGGTGACCACTCCATTATGTTTGGATAGGTGACCACTCCATTGTGTATGGATGGGTGACCACTCCATTGTGTATGGATGGGTGACCACTCCATTGTGTATGGATGGGTGACCACTCCATTGTGTATGGATGGGTGACCACTCCATTATGTTTGGATAGGTGACCACTCCATTGTGTATGGATGGGTGACCACTCCATTGTGTATGGATGGGTGACCACTCCATTGTGTATGGTATGGGTGACCACTCCAGTTTGTATGGATGGGTGACCACTCAATTATGTGTTGATGGGTGACCAACCCAGTGTTTTAATCAGGGACCACTATAGTATTCCAGCTGAGTATGAGAAGCATGACATTCCTCTAGAAGCCAGTATTGGTGTCTGCTTGGTAAAGCTACATTAAGAGTGGTCACCTAATTGTTTCTTGTTGACTGTCAGCCTTGTAAAGCTATATTAAGGGTGGTCACCTAATTGTTTCTTGTTGCCAGTCAGCCTGGTAAAGCTACATTAAGAGTGGTCACCTAATTGTTTCTTGTTGACTGTCAGCTTGGTAAAGCTACATTAAGGGTGGTCACCTAATTGTTTCTTGGTGACTCTCAGCCTGGTAAAGCTACATTAAGGGTGGTCACCTAATTGTTTCTTGTTGGCAGTCAGCCTTGTAAAGCTACATTAAGGGTGGTCACCTAATTGTTTCTTGGTGACTGTCAGCCTGGTAAAGCTACATTAATGGTGGTCACCTAATTGTTTCTTGTTGCCAGTCAGCCTGGTAAAGCTACATTAAGAGTGGTCACCTAATTGTTTCTTGTTGACTGTCAGCCTGGTAAAGCTACATTAAGGGTGGTCACCTAATTGTTTCTTGTTGACTGTCAGCCTGGTAAAGCTACATTAAGGGTAGTCACCTAATTGTTTCTTGTTGACTGTCAGCCTGGTAAAGCTACATTAAGAGTGGTCACCTAATTATTTCTTGGTGACAGTCAGCCTGGTAAAGCTACATTAAGGGTGGTCACCTAATTGTTTTTTGTTGGCAGTCAGCCTGGTAAAGCTACATTAAGGGTGGTAAACTTATTGTTTCTTGTTGGCAGTCAGCCTTGTAAAGCTACATTAAGGGTGGTCACCTAATTGTTTCTTGTTGGCAGTCAGCCTTGTAAAGCTACATTAAGGGTGGTCACCTAATTGTTTCTTGTTGACTGTCAGCCTTGTAAAGCTACATTAAGGTGGTCACCTAATTGTTTCTTGTTGGCAGTCAGCCTTGGTAAAGCTACATTAAGGGTGGTCACCTAATTGTTTCTTGTTGGCAGTCAGCCTGGTAAAGCTACATTAAGGAGTGGTCACCTAATTGTTTCTTGTTGACTGTCAGCCTTGGTAAAGCTACATTAAGGGTGGTCAATTAATTGTTTCTTGTTGACTGTCAGCCTTGTAAAGCTACATTAAGGGTGGTCACCTAATTGTTTCTTGTTGGCAGTCAGCCTGGTAAAGCTACATTAAGGGTGGTCAATTAATTGTTTCTTGTTGACTGTCAGCCTGGTAAAGCTACATTAAGGGTGGTAACCTAATTGTTTCTTGTTGACTGTCAGCCTTGTAAAGCTACATTAAGAGTGGTCACCTAATTGTTTCTTGTTGGCAGTCAGCTTGGTAAAGCTACATTAAGTGGTGGTTACCTAATTGTTTCTTGTTGACAGTCAGCCTGGTAAAGACATTAAGGTGGTACATGTCGCCTGGTAAAGCTTACATTAAGGGTGGTAACCTAATTGTTTCTTGTTGACTGTCAGCCTGGTAAAGCTACATTAAGAGTGGTCACCTAATTGTTTCTTGTTGACTGTCAGCCTGGTAAAGCTACATTAAGGGTGGTCACCTAATTGTTTCTTGTTGACTGTCAGCCTGGTAAAGCTACATTAAGGTGGTAACCTAATTGTTTCTTGTTGGCAGTCAGCCTGGTAAAGCTACATTAAGGGTGGTACCTAATTGTTTCTTGTTGCTGTCAGCCTGGTAAAGCTACATTAAGGTGGTCACCTAATTGTTTCTTGTTGACTGTCAGCCTGGTAAAGCTACATTAAGGTGGTACCTAATTGTTTCTTGTTGACTGTCAGCCTGGTAAAGCTACATTAAGGGTGGTCACCTAATTGTTTCTTGTTGACTGTCAGCCTGGTAAAGCTACATTAAGAGTGGTCACCTAATTGTTTCTTGTTGACTGTCAGCCTGGTAAAGCTACATTAAGGGTGGTCACCTAATTGTTTCTTGTTGACTGTCAGCCTGGTAAAGCTACATTAAGGGTGGTCACCTAATTGTTTCTTGTTGACTGTCAGCCTGGTAAAGCTACATTAAGGGTGGTCACCTAATTGTTTCTTGTTGACTGTCAGCCTGGTAAAGCTACATTAAGAGTGGTCACCTAATTGTTTCTTGTTGACTGTCAGCCTGGTAAAGCTACATTAAGGGTGGTCACCTAATTGTTTTCTTGGTGACTGTCAGCCTGGTAAAGCTACATTAAGGGTGGTCACCTAATTGTTTCTTGTTGGCTGTCAGCCTGGTAAAGCTACATTAAGGAGTGGTCACCTAATTGTTTCTTGTTGGCAGTCAGCCTGGTAAAAGCTACATTAAGGGTGGTCACCTAATTGTTTCTTGTTGACTGTCAGCCTGGTAAAGCTACATTAAAGGGTGGTCACCTAATTGTTTCTTGTTGACTGTCAGCCTGGTAAAGCTACATTAAGGGTGGTCACCTAATTGTTTCTTGTTGACTGTCAGCTTGGTAAAGCTACATTAAGGGTGGTCACCTAATTTGTTTCTTGTTGACTGTCAGCCTGGTAAAGCTACATTAAGAGTGGTCACCTAATTGTTTCTTGTTGACTGTCAGCCTGGTAAAGCTACATTAAGGGTGGTCACCTAATTGTTTCTTGTTGACTGTCAGAGCTGGTAAAGCTACATTAAGGGTGGTCACCTAATTGTTTCTTGTTGACTGTCAGCCTGGTAAAGCTACATTAAGGGTGGTCACCTAATTGTTTCTTGTTGACTGTCAGCCTGGTAAAGCTACATTAAGGTGGTCACCTAATTGTTTCTTGTTGGCAGTCAGCCTGGTAAAGCTACATTAAGGGTGGTCACCTAATTGTTTCTTGTTGACTGTCAGCCTGGTAAAGCTACATTAAGGTGGTCACCTAATTGTTTCTTGTTGACTGTCACCTGGTAAAGCTACATTTGTCACCTAATTGTTTTTCTTGTTGGCAGTCACTGGTAAAGCTACATTAAGGTGGTAACCTTAGTGGTCACCTAATTGTTTCTTGTTTGTCAGCCTGGTAAAGTCAGTACCTTATTGTTTCTTGTTAGTCAGCTGGTAAAACATTAAGGGTGGTCACCTAATTGTTTCTTGTTGACTGTCAGCCTGGTAAAGCTACATTAAGGGTGGTCACCTAATTGTTTCTTGTTGGCACTGTCAGCCTGGTAAAGCTACATTAAGAGTGGTCACCTAATTGTTTCTTGTTGACTGTCAGCCTGGTAAAGCTACATTAAGGGTGGTCACCTAATTGTTTCTTGTTGACTGTCAGCCTGGTAAAGCTACATTAAGGGTGGTCACCTAATTGTTTCTTGTTGGCAGTCAGCCTGGTAAAGCTACATTAAGGGTGGTCACCTAATTGTTTCTTGTTGACTGTCAGCCTGGTAAAGCTACATTAAGGGTGGTCACCTAATTGTTTCTTGTTGACTGTCAGCCTGGTAAAGCTACATTAAGGGTGGTCACCTAATTGTTTCTTGTTGGCTGTCAGCCTGGTAAAGCTACATTAAGGTGGTCACCTAATTGTTTCTTGTTGACTGTCAGCCTTGTAAAGCTACATTAAGGGTGGTCACCTAATTGTTCTTTGTTTCTTGCTACATTTGGTCACCTAATTGTTTCTTGTCAGTCAGCCTGGTAAAGCTACATTAAGGGTGTGTCACCTAATTGTTTCTTGTTGGCTGTCAGCCTGGTTAATTGTTTCTTGTTGACTGTCAGCCTGGTAAAAGCTACATTAAGGGTGGTCACCTAATTGTTTCTTGTTGGCAGTCAGCCTTGGTAAAGCTACATTAAGGGGTGGTGGTCACCTAATTGTTTCTTGTTGGCAGTCAGCCTGGTAAAGCTACATTAAGGGTGGTCACCTAATTGTTTCTTGTTGACTGTCAGCCTGGTAAAGCTACATTAAGGGTGGTCACCTAATTGTTTCTTCTGTCAGCTGGTAAAGCTACATTAAGAGTGGTCACCTAATTGTTTCTTGTTGACTGTCAGCCTGGTAAAGCTACATTAAGGGTGGTCACCTAATTGTTTCTTGTTGACTGTCAGCCTGGTAAAGCTACATTAAGGTGGTCACCTAATTGTTTCTTGTTACTGTCATTAAGGGTGGTCACCTAATTGTTTCTTGTTGGCTGTCAGCCTGGTAAAGCTACATTAAGGGTGGTCACCTTATTGTTTCTTGTTGGCAGTCAGCCTTGTAAAGCTACATTAAGGGTGGTCACCTAATTGTTTCTTGTTGACTGTCAGCCTGGTAAAGCTACATTAAGGGTGGTCACCTAATTGTTTCTTGTTGGCAGTCAGCCTGGTAAAGCTACATTAAGGGTAGTCAATTAATTGTTTCTTGTTGACTGTCAGCCTTGGTAAAGCTACATTAAGAGTGGTCCACCTAATTGTTTCTTGTTGACTGTCAGCCTGGTAAAGCTACATTAAGGGTGGTCACCTAATTGTTTCTTGTTGACTGTCAGCTTGGTAAAGCTACATTAAGGGTGGTAACCTTATTGTTTCTTGTTGACTGTCAGCCTGGTAAAGCTACATTAAGAGTGGTCACCTAATTATTTCTTGGTGACAGTCAGCCTGGTAAAGCTACATTAAGGGTGGTCACCTAATTGTTTCTTGTTGGCAGTCAGCCTTGTAAAGCTACATTAAGGGTGGTCACCTAATTGTTTCTTGTTGACTGTCAGCCTGGTAAAGCTACATTAAGGGTAGTCAATTAATTGTTTCTTGTTGACTGTCAGCCTAGCCTGGTAAAGCTACATTAAGGGTAGTCAATTAATTGTTTCTTGTTGACTGTCAGCTTGGTAAAGCTACATTAAGGGTAGTCACCTAATTGTTTCTTGTTGACTGTCAGCCTGGTAAAGCTACATTAAGGGTGGTCAATTAATTGTTTCTTGTTGACTGTCAGCCTGGTAAAGCTACATTAAGGGTGGTCACCTAATTGTAAGTGACACCTGTTCCATTTCCACGTGTATACCAACATAAGGTCAAACTTGTTTGTATCTACACACAAGGTCACAGTTGTTTTTGACAACAATGAGCATCATTAATGGTTTACACTTATCACAAAGTACAATTGTCCTGGGATTTTACACCAATCTAGGAATCTGATAGATAGATATACAGGGATGCTTGGTGAGATGGCCAGACTAAAACATGATTGATGTACCACAGAACCAATGGGAGCAGCGTCAAGTGTTGATCTGTATGATTTAGACACACATAGATATAGTATAAGACATGTATTGGTTCATAAAACAAGGAGAGATAATTTTAGTGGCCATTAACATGTTTTTACTGTGTCTACATGTCGATACCTCTCTTAAACCAATGTCCAACTCCGCCGTCTGTCAGACAGTGGGCACAAAAAAACATGAAATGAATTAAGAAATCACTGCAATCTGGCAGTTTGAAACATCATCAACTCTGTTACATCATCAACTTTGTCCGATACATGCTCATCTTTTTCTGTTACATCATCAACTCTGTCTGTTAACATCATGCTCAACTTTTTCTGTTACATCATCAACATTGTTCATCATACATAACTCTGTTTGTTAATCATCAACCCTTCTGTTACATCATCAACATTGTCTGTCACATCATCAACATGTCTGTTACATCATCAACTCTGTTTGTTACATCATCATCAACCCTGTCTGTACCATCATCAATTCTGTCTGTTACATCATAACCTCTGTCTGTCACATCATCAATTTTGTCTGTTACATTGTCTGTTACTACATCATCAACATTGTCTGTCCACATCTGTCTGTTACATCATCACTTGTCTGTTACATCATCATTGTCTGTTACATCATCAACATATCACCAACTCTGTCTGTAACATCATCAATTTTGTCTGTTACATCATCAATTCTGTCTGTTACATCATCAACTCTGTCTGTTACATCATCAATTTTGTCTGTTACATCATCAATTCTGTCTGTTACATCACCAACTCTGTCTGTTACATCACCAACTTTGTCTGTTACATTACCAACATTGTCTGTTACATCATCTATTCTGTCTGTAACATACCAACTGTGTCTGTTAAATCATAAACTCTGTCTGTTACATCACCAACTCTGTCTGTTACATCAATAACTCTATCTGTTTACATCATCAACTCTGTCTGTTTACATCATCAACCCTGTCTGTTACATCATCAACATTGTCTGTTACATCATTAACTCTGTCTGTTACATCATCAACTCTGTCTGTTACATCATCAACTCTGTCTGTTACATCATCAACTCTGTCTGTTACATCATCAATACTGTCTTTTACATCATCAACGCTGTCTGTTACATCATCAACTCTGTCTGTTACATCATCAATACTGTCTTTTACATCACAACTTTGTCTTTTACATCATCAATACTGTCTTTTTACATCACCAACTCTGTCTGTTACATCATCAACTCTGTCTTTTACATCATCACTTCTGTTTGTTACACCATCAACACTGTCTACTAAAAAAAGTTTTTTTGCTCTACTATAAAACTTAGTTGGTAACATCTATAAAGTTGGCCTTGATATCATTACAACAACTACATAATGACACACAAAGCCTGTGTCATCTTTATCTTTTGACACACAAAGCCTGTGTCATCTTTATCTTTGTCTGAAGTGCTTGTCTTCCATTTTTGCTGTGCGATACATGTGACTAATGTACATCCATTACATGTAGAATTTGCACTCTTTATAACTGCAGTCACATCAAAGACAGGCCTTAAGGAAAATCAATGCCAATGAAAAATGCAGTTGCTTAAATCATGAGAAAACCTCTCTTCAATTTAAATTTGAAAGTGGCATGCAGAAAGAACACGAGGCAAGGGAATTCAATTTTACATTTCAGACGGGCTTCACATGATAGGATGAGGAATTTCTTTTAATTCTGATGATTGCCTTGTAATGTTCACCAAGGGTATTCTGACAGGTCAAGCAAACTGTAGCAATCTACATACATAGAAATGTTATACATTTGTTATCAAAATATAATCAACCTGAAACATCTGTAGGACATAAAGGTCCCTATCTTAATATGAAATCAGAACTGGATGGGACTGGTTGGTATAAGACGGAATGGGACAGTACAGGACAAGGGTTGCCACGTACTAGTAACACTATTAACCCCTATCACTAAATGTTATAGTAGAGTGTATAAATAGACACAGTCCAATTTTCATCAAAAGAATCACAATCTTATAAGTGACATAGATAGTCATATTTTTACATTAGATTAATTAACATCCTACTAACAGCCAGGGTCAAGTTAGGATGGCCTGTGTGAAGTGCATGTTTTGGGAGACTGCAGTATGTTCGTGTTGTGTTTTCTTGTATAGTGATACTCTTGTTCTTTTTATAGTGCTATACTTTTGAAGCATGACACCAAGAAACACAGCCTTGCAGTTAGGGAATAAGAATTGTACCTGAATGATCGTAAAGGGCGAATAATTTTAGGATCTTATCTTTTCTCTTCTTCTTAAATGACTTTATTCTTTCTAACATCTCCCTGGATATTGTTGTGTCTATAATTAGCATCAGAGTACAGGGATATTGTTATGTGTGTCTATAATTAGCATTAGAATACAGGAATATAGTTTTGTGTCTATAATTAGCATTAGAATACAGGGATATAGTTTTGTGTCTATAATTAGCAATATAGTTTTGTGTCTATAATTAGCATTAGAATACAGGATATAGGTTATGTGTCTATAATTAGCATTAGAATACAGGGATATAGTTTTGTGTCTATAATTAGCAATATTAGAATACAGAATACAGGATATTGTTATGTGTCTATAATTAGCATTAGAATACAGGGATATTGTTATTGTGTCTTATAATTAGCATTAGAATACAGGGATATTGTTATGTGTCTATAATTAGCATTAGAATACAGGAATAAGGTTATTGTTATAGTGTATAATTAGCATTAGAATACAGGGATATAGTTTTGTGTCTATAATTAGCATTAGAATACAGCAATATAGTTTTGTGTCTATAATTAGCATTAGAATACAGGATATTGTTATGTGTCTATAATTAGCATTAGAATACAGGGATATTGTTTAATGTGTCTATAATTAGCATTAGAATACAGGAATATAGTTTTGTGTCTATAATTAGCATTAGAATACAGGTATATTGTTATGTGTCTATAATTAGCATTAGAATACAGGGATATAGTTTTGTGATATAGCATTAGAATACAGGGATATAGTTTTGTGTCTATAATTAGCATTAGAATACAGGGATATTGTTATGTGTCTATAATTAGCATTAGAATACAGGGAATATTGTTATGTGTCTATAATTAGCATTAGAATACAGGGAATAAGGTTATGTGTCTATAATTTAGCATCCAGAATACAGATATTACAGGTATGTGTCTATAATTAGCATTAGAATTGTTATGTGTCTATAATTAGCATTAGAATACAGGGATATAGTTTTGTGTCTATAATTAGCATTAGAATACAGGGATATAGTTTTGTGTCTATAATTAGCATTAGAATACAGGATATAAGGTTATGTGTCTATAATTAGCATCAGAATACAGGAATAAGGTTATGTGTCTATAATTAGCATTAGAATACAGGGAATATTGTTATGTGTCTATAATTAGCATTAGAACAGGTATATTGTTATGTGTCTATAATTAGCATTAGAAACAGGGATATGTTTTGTGTCTTAATTAGCATTAATACAGGTATATGTGTCTATAATTAGCATTAGAAATACAGGAATAAGGTTATGTGTCTATAATTAGCATCAGAATACAGGTATATTGTTATTGTTCTTATAATTAGCATTAGAATACAGGGATATTAGTTATGTGTCTATAATTAGCATTAGAATACAGGTATATTGTTATGTGTCTATAATTAGCATTAGAATACAGGGATATTGTTTTGTGTCTATAATTAGCATTAGAATACAGGGATAAGGTTATGTGTCTACAATTAGCATTAGAATACAGGGATATTGTTATGTTTCTATAATTAGCATTAGAATACAGGGATATAGTTTTGTGTCTATAATTAGCATTAGAATACAGGGATATGGTTTTGTGTCTATAATTAGCATTAGAATACAGGAATAAGGTTATGTGTCTATAATTAGCATCAGAGTACAGGGATATTGTTATGTTTCTACAATTAGCATCAGATTACAGGGATATTGTAATGCGACTTAGCGTAAGGTCAGAGTTGATACAGTTGACCAAGACATCGCAAAAGTTGAAAAATATGGTCGGACATTCGGTACTGTAAAGACTAAGCTGGACCAAACATTAGAGTGAATTTTTTAAGTAAAGATAACTTCCTGCTATTAGTATCAAGGCAGCTGTTTTCATGAATTTCTTATGCAGTTTACGTTTTGCTAGGTTCGGCACCTGCTTTAAACTTCAGAGATACAATTTCTACTGGCTTCCAGTACTCAATAATTGCCGGACGGTCGGTCTGTACCGGATTTTATAATAGGCGGTCCAAGTCAAATTTTGCTGGACATGTCCGTCGGACCAGCCAATTTTGCTGTGTCTGAGTTGACCACAGATTACCACTGGGACGTCCACAGGTGTCAGTGAGATATCTTAGGTATATTAATCCAATTATCCGTGTATGAAGAGCAGGTGTGCTTTGTGATATTAACAATAAACCTGAAACTCACAGTAATAAACTAATGGATAGGAACACCATACAGACAACAGGCCACATATGTCAAAGCTTTTGTTTACTTCAAAATATATATATATTTTTATCTAACCGATAATGACTTCTGTTAAAACCAATGCAATCCAACACTGTTAAAAGCCTTTGCAGACAGATATGGAATCAGAATCAGAAAGCAAGGCAATCAAACAAAACCAAAATATCAACATATAAACTAACCAATGATAAACACCCATCATATCACATTGTGTAATGTATGAAATATTTAAAATATCCATATATTTCATTACATTCCAGCACATCTACATGTGTTACCAACACCACTGTGGAGTTTCATTGAAATTGGTCCAGTAGTTTAGGAAGAGATTTGCAGACGACAGACAGACGTAAAAACAGGATTGTATAGGTAACAGAGACTATACATGAAGACTGTTGTATCTAAATGAGTGAAATGTAAAATCTTCCATCAAACTGAAAGAAAAATGAGAGAAAACACCATGATAAACGTCAATCAAAACAACAAAGTGGCAATAGGACCAAGATGTTCACAATTTTATAGTAGGTAGACATCCCAGAGGGATCTTGGCGCCTACCAAAGACTGATCTATGTCTAACAATTGACAAATGGATCTGTTCTCTACTTTTCAAGCTTCAATATCAAAATTCAAGACGGTGGCCTGTCCAAGGGGAACCTACCAATGAAATTTGAGACAAATCACTGCAGTACTTTCCGAGAAATAGCGGTAACAAACTCCAACTAGCGAAATCCAAGATGGGGCCTGGCGGCCATCTTGTTAACTGATCACTCCCAAGATGTAAAATGTCAGCTATGATATAGCCCCAGGAGAACCTACAAATGAAAAAAAAGTAGTAAAAAAATTTTTTTTATCAAAATCCAAGATTTCAGCCAATTTGTTGTCAGATCGATCCCAAAATGCAATATGCACAACTAGGGCCCAAGGGGCATAATACATTAAGAATTAAAGAACAATCCCTTCAGTTTTTTTCTGAGAATTAGCGGCAACAAACTTCAACTACCAAAATCCAAAATGGCCGCCATCTTGTTGACCGATTGCTCCCCAAAACACAATATGCACAACTTAAGGGCCCTACAGAAACCTACATATGAAATTTGAGAATGATTCCTTCAGTACTTTCTGATAAAAGCGATAACAAACTTTAACTATCAAAATTCAAGATGGCTGCCTAGCGGCCATCTTGTTGACTGATCCGTCCCAAAACGCAATATGCACAACTATATGGCCCTTGGGAAATCTAAATATGTAATTAGAGAATGAAACCTTCAGTACATTCTGAGAAATAGCGATAACAAACTTTAACTATCAAAATCCAAGATGGCTGCCTAACAGCCATCTTGTTGACCGATCACTCCTAAAACGCAATATCCATAACTATGGCCCTAGGGAAACCTACATATGAAATTTGAGAATGATTCCTTCAGTATATTCGGAGAAATAGTCATAACAAACTTTCAGTATCAAAAAATCAAGATGGCTGCCTGATGGCCATCTTGTTGACCGATCGGTCCCAAAACGCAACATGCACAACTATATGGTCCTCGGGAAATCTACATATGAAATTTGATATTGATACCTTCAGTACATTCTGAGAAATAGCGATAACAAGAATTGTTAACTGACAGATGGATGGACAGACAAAAAGCGATTTGAATAGCCCACAATCTGATGATCTTGGGCTGAAAACATAGGAATAAAAATATTCCATTTATGCACCACATGCTTTCCTGTTACCGTGGTATTTTGTCCCTGAATGTGTAAATGATGTGTGATACAGGTATCCAGAATCATGTGGGCTTGACATGCATCACTAAAACCTCCATTACTATCAAACCTCTGGTGGTAATCAAAATATCTAGGACATTTTCCTCGTGAAATGTCAAACCCATGTTAATGTGGAAATTTTCAAACATGTAATGTGGAAATAGATTGCCATGACAGTCACATACTAACCATATTAACATTTGTACAATAAATTAACAAACACAAAACCATCACAAACGCCAACACTATTGACAAATATCCCCATGGCATTACCAACCACTGCAGAACCACCACCACACCACCCCATAATAACCATCACCACTCTATAACAACCACCATCATCACAACATAAACAAACATCACCACCACCATAACACAACCACCATCACCATCACAACCACGCCCGACCCCACCATCACAACCACCCACCCTAACAACCACCAACACCACCGCCACATCAACCACCACACCACCTAAAACAACCACCATCGGCCACCGCCACAACACACCACCATCACCAACCGCCCCCACCACAACCACACCATCACCACCATAACAACAACCACCAATCACACACCTGCCACCAACAACAACCACCCATCACCACCACCATAACCCCACCACCATCCAAACAACCACCACCATCACCACCACCATACAACAACCCTATCACCACCACCATACAACAACCACCATCAACCACCCACCATACAACAACCCCCACCACCCCCACCCCACCAACCACCATCACCACCACCATAACAACAACCACCATCACCACCACCCACAACAACAACCACCATCACCACCACCATATACAACAACCACCATCCCACCACCATAACCCCACCCCCCCACCACCATGACAACCACCACCCTCACCACCACCATATACAACAACCCCCACCACCACCACCCCCACAACAACAACCATCACCACCCCACCATACAACAACCACCATCACCACCACCATACAACAACCACCATCACCACCACCATACACCACACCACCATCACACCACCACCACCAACAACCACCCCCACTAACACCACCACCACCAACAACAACCACCATCACGCACCACCATACACCAACCACCATCCCCCCCCCCAACAACCACCATTCACCACCACCATACAACAACCACCACTCACCACCACCACCATAACAACAACCCCCATAACCACCGCCACCACCAGTCACCACCACCATAACACCACCACCACAATCAACAACCACCATGACACCACCACCAAACCACACCACCACCACCACCAAAACAACAACCACCATCACCACATCACCACCATAACAACAACCCACCATCACCACCACCACAACAACAACCAGGCCATCACCACCCCAAACAACAACCACCATCATCACCACCACCATAAACAACATTGACGTGGACCACCCACCACCACCCACAACAACCACCATCACCACCACCCAACAACAACCTACCAACACCACCACCCACCAACAACCCAACACACCACCACCCACCGAACCACCAACACCTACCACCAACAACAACCACCATCACCACTGGACCATTAACAACCCCCACCAACATCCACCACCATAACCCCCACCACCAACACCCACCACCACTAACCAACAACCACCATGGGCACCACCACCATACCACCCCACCAACCCACCCAACAACCACCAGAGCACCAACCACCACTACAACAACCACCAACACCCCACCACCCACCCCCACCCCCATCCAACAACCCCAACAACAACCCCCACCACCATAACCACAACAACACAAACCAACCCCACCACCTCCCACCCAACAACCCCACCACCCCACCACCGAGCAACCACCAAACCCCCACCCGTTGCACCCAACCCCCACCCACCCCAACCCCACCATAACATCACCCCCACACCACCACCCTCCCCCCAACCCCCACCAAGTAACACCCCCATCACCACCACCATAAAAACCCCACCCAACCACCACCCACCACCAACCCTCCACCATAATATACAACCCCCCACCCCCACCCCAACACCATACCCCCACCACCCCACCCCCCCCCACCCACAACCACCCCCCCACCCCACCAACCACAAACCACCAACCAACCACCCCAAACCCACCCCACCCACCAACCACCACCCCAACCAAACCAAACCCCCCACCCCAAACAAACCACCCCCACCCCCCCCCCCCACCAACCACCAAACCACACCACCACCACCCACCCCACCCCAACCCCCAACACCAACCACCCCCACCCCACCACACACCAAACCCACACCACACCCCCACCCCAACACCCCACACCCCACCCACCCCACCACCCAAACAAACCCCAAACCACCACAACACCCACCACCCAAACAACACACCCCCACCACCACCACACCAACACCAACCCCCCACCCCACCCACCCAACACACACAACCCACCCCCCCACACCCCAACACCCACCAACCCCAACCCAACCCCCACCCCCCCCACCCCCACCCACACCCCCAACATCCCCCACCCCCCAATAACAACCACCAACCCACCACCACCACCACCCCAACCAACCATCCCCCCCACAACAACCACCACCACAACAACCACCCACACCACCACAACACACCACCACTACACCAACCCCCCCATAACGCAACAACCCCATCACCACCACATAACAGCCAACCACCACCCATCAACACACCAGAACAACCACCATCACCACCACCATAACAACACCCATCCACATCACCACCCACCATAACCCAACAACAACCACCCACCACCCACACACACCAACCCCAAACCACCATCACCACCACCTAACAACACCCATCAAACCGACCACCCCAGCCCCATAACAACAACCACCCACACCACCACCCATACCAGAAGCGAGATCAACCATCAACACCACCACCCATAACATCAACCACCACCATCACCACCCACCAACAAACAACAACCACACCACCACCATCAACAAACATCAACCATAACACTCACCACAAAACCATCAACCACACCACCACCATACCACAACCAACAACCAACACCAACCCGACACCCATAACCAACCAACACCACCCACATAAACAACACCACCAACACCACCACCATAACCAACCCCATCACCACCAAATTACCAACACCACCACCAAACATCCAACCATTAACACCATCCATAACAACAGCCACCATCACCACCACCATAACATCAAACCACATCCACCACCACCATAACAACAACCACCAACACCACCACCATAAACAACACCACCATCACCACCTACCGAAACATCAACCACCAACACCACCACCATCACACCAACATATCACCACACCACCATCACACAATATTATTCCACATCAATTATCCACCTCAACCATAACCATAACCACTTCTCCAACAACCTTTACTGCCACACCAATCCACAACTAACAAACATTCTTGAATTTTACCACCATATAAAGGACCAAATTGGTGATTTGAAACAATCCGTTAAAGTGGTGTAACTTTCATCAATCCATCACTCTCACCACCTCTAACTAATTTATATAAATATTTTTAGAAGATTAAAAAAAAACATTCTAAAGTTCATAATCAAGTATTAAAATTAGGAATTTATATCACCTATTTTTGAAAATGGAAAAGAAAGGAATCATCATGATGAAGTCCAACAAGAGGCCCATAGAGCTTGTTTTAGCACACCAGTTTGGTTATTTTTAAATAATCTGTAATTTAGTAATTAGTGATTAAAAAACTAATCCTAACCATATAATGGTGCTATACATACCATACGAATATGCTATCCAATACATAGTTTCAGAGAGGAAGTAATTTGTATGAAAATAGTAGCCTAATTAACCTTTATGGTCCCACGCCTAAGGCCCCAGGGGGTCAGCCCCATCATTTGTACAATTTTGAATCACCACCCTATAAGGATGTTACTATTGCATTATGAGTGCTATCCCATGCTTAGTTTCAGAGAAGAAGTCATTTATATGAAAACAGCCAAATTGATCCCTTTTTGCCCCGCCCATCAGGCCCCCAAGGGGTCAGACCCATCATTTGTACAATTTTGAATCCCCACCCTTAGAGGATGTTACCATTGCATTATGAGTGATCTCCCATGCTTTGTTGATAGAGAAGAAATTGTTTCTATAGAAATAGCCAAATTGACCCTTTTGGCCCCACCCCTCAGGCCCATCATTTGTACAATTTTCAGTTAGTAACCATTAAGGATACTACCATTGCATTATGAAAGCTATCAAAGGCTTAGTTTCACAGAAGAAGTCTTTATATAAAAATAGCCAAAGTGACCCCTTTTGACCCCACCCCTCAGGCCCTGGGGGGGGGGGGGGGGTCAGCCCCATCATTTGTACAATTTTGAATCCCCATCCTATAAGGATGCTTCCATTGCAATATGGGTGCTATCCCATGTTAAGTTTCACAGAAGAAGTCATTTATATGGAAATAGCCAAAGTGACCCCTTTTGACCCCACCTCTCAGGCCCCTGGAGGTCAGCCCGATCATTTGTACAATTTTGAATCCCCATCCTATAGGAATGCTTCCATTGCATTTTAAGTGCTATCCCATGCATAGTTTCAGAGAAGAAGTTGTTTATATGGAAATAGCCAAATTGACCCCTATTGACCCCGCCCCTCAGGCCCCCAGGGTGTAGCCCCATCATTTGTACAATTTTGAATCCCCATCCTATAAGAATGCTTCCATTGCATTATGGGTGCTATTCCATGTTTAATTTCAGAGAAGAAGTCATTTATATGGCAATAGCCAAATTGACCACTTTTGGCCCCGCCCCTCAGGCCCCTGGGGGTAAGCCATATCATTTGTACAATTTTCAGTTAGTAACCCATAAGGATACTACCAGTCAAATTTTGTTGAATTCCAAACAGCTAGCAGTTATGGAGAAGAAGTCGATTGTTTACAGACGGATGGACGGAAGGACGGAAGGACGCCACGGTATGGCATAAGCTCACCTTGGTCCTTCGAACCAGGTGAGCTAAAAATCAGTGACCAGGTAGCTTAATAATCCGGGTAGTGTTCGGAGGTTTTGGCTTTGAACCCTAGTCTGGCTGCTTCAGTTAATATGGAGAACTGAAGCTATCATATGAATGTCTGCTGCTAAGTGTGTGGTTCATGTGATTTATGTAACAAATCTCAGACAGATCACCTTGGTAAGTATATGTATCAAATCAATAGTTCCTCTAACTCCAGCCATCATGTTATGACATATAGTCTACAAATATGGACAAGAAGGTCGAGAAATCACACGGTCAATGTGAAGTATCCAGACCTCTTTGATTAAATGTCTAAAACAGTTATGGGTCTCCATGCCTATAGAGCAAACACTGCGGAATCATCGCTTCCCAACAACCCAAACATTACCTCGGCAGGACTGTTAGGTTTGAAATATCAATATGTCAAGTAATTCAATACCAAACAGTCACATTAAAATCATTATAATTTTAGATCTGAAATCTAAATCTGATCTGATCTAAAATATCAGGTAATTATGACAATTCTAAAATGATTCTTAGTTGACCATAACTACATAATCAAGCATATTGATAAAACTCACAATGCACGACTATCATGGAAACTAAAAAAACTTGAGGTTTTTCAATGTAAAACCAATTTTCATGATGTAATACTTACCATAACTTTAGTATGCAAATACGCTACCTACACCCATCTTTGTAGCCCCAACAAACATAAGATTTGAGAATCCCGTCTCCCTACCGTACCTCATCTCGTACTCGACGAGAGTAACATAGAGTGGTCTCCCTTCCTCAAAAACCCTTTATGGAGCCACAGGGGCAAAATGGCTGAGGAGGAAAGGGGAGGAAACAGAAGGGTGGGACTCCATAAAGTTATGGTAAGTATTACATCATGAAAATTGGTTTTACATTGAAAAACCTCAATTTCATTTCAGTAATACGTTACCATAACTTTAGTATGCGAATTCGTCTTACCGTAGTGGAGAGTCCGAAGCCAGGCAGCCCAATCAAACGTCAAATCCAGGAGACAAGCCCCAGTAGGGAGAATAAAAAGGGGTTCCAGGAACCCCCCGAAGGAAAGGGATAAAAAATGGAATACCTCCCAGAGAAAAGAGGAGTACCATCGTGATGCCTGCCCGCATACAGTTAAAACCAAAAATAAATACCATGTCTAGGGCGGAGGAACAGTCACAGACTGAGCCGCCACAACTGGACCCAAGGAAAACAGTCCCTCAGAATGAGAGGACAGGGACCGGAGGTAAAAGTCAGTGAAAGTAGACTGACCACGCCAAAAGGCAGCAGACATGATGTCCTGGAATGAGGACCCATTAAGGAGAGCCAAAGAAGCTGCAAGGGCTCTAACCTCATGAGCCCTCACCTTACATTTCGCCCGAGATAGATCATTAGATAGCTCATAAGCAATCTTGATCACCTGACATATCCATCTGGAAATGGATTGGGAGGAGATATCCTGCTGACCCTGTTTAATGGGCAAGAATAGACGAGATCGAGTACCTCGCCCCCCCCTAGTTTTATCAAGGTAAAACCTAAGTGCTCGACAGGGGCACAGCAACTGATCATTCTCCTCAGACTCAACAGAGACTGTCAAGGAAGGAATCCTAATGGGATCGGGCGAAAAACCAGGAACCTGATTCTTTGCCAAAAAGGCAGGATCAGTGAGAAGGGTAACGGCAGAGCTATCTCTGGCCCAACGAAGGCACGAAGAGTGAACAGACAAAGCATGGATATCACTCCTCCTACGGCCTGAGGCAAGGGCAAGCAGGAAGACAGTCTTAAAAGTTAAAAACTTTAGGGAGACAGACCCCAAAGGCTCATAAGGAGCCCCCTTCAGTGACTCTAACACAAGAGCTAGGTTCCACTGTGGAGCTAACTGCCGTACCCTAGGCCTGTCCAGACTGAAGCCCCTAATCAAAGCAGACAACGAGGTGGAAGAACCTACCTCTCGCCTATCATGAAAAGACAGTACACTGGCAATAGCCGTGCGGTATCCCGCAATAGTACCAGAGGCGAGATTCCGTTCCCTAAATAAATAGAGAAGGAAATCTGCAATCAGCTGGACAGAAGCCTTGATCGGATCAATCTTCCTGCCGATACACCAATCACAGAAGATCTTCCAGCGTGACTGGTAGACGGCAGAAGAGGAAGACCTAATTGATCGGGCGATGCGGGCTGACACGTCCGAAGAAAAGCCTGCCTGAGCGAGGCCTCCTGAGATAGCTTCCACGCGTGAAGGTGGAGGATCTCGGGACGTGAATGCATCGTCCGTGACCGAGGCTGGCGCAGGAGATTGGATCTGAGTGGAAGAACCAGAGGAACATCCACCAGAAACGACAATAGCTCCGGAAACCATGGTTGTCTCGGCCACAGGGGCGCTATCAGAAGGAGGGAGCAATGATGCGTCCGAAACTTCTGTAGAACCCTGCCCACCAGGTTGAATGGAGGGAATGCATAAGCCTGCATCCCCTCCCAATCCAGAGATAGCGCGTCCACAGCCCAAGCCAATTGGTCTGGCACCGGAGAGACAAAGGTTGGCAGCTGATTGTTCAGGGAAGTGGCGAAAAGGTCTATATGAGGCCTGTCCCACACCTGACAAATGCCCTCGAAGATCGAGGGATTTAGTTGCCATTCTGTCAGAACCGGCTGGCGGCGCCTGGAGAGAGTATCCGCCAGAACATTCAACCTGCCTGGAAGATGCTTGACTAGAATAGTCAACTGCATTTCCTGACAGAGAAGAAGAACACGGATAGCGAGGGCACAAAGGACGTGGGACCTTGTCCCCCCCTGTCTCTCCAGATACGCGACAACTGTAGAGTTGTCCGTAGCCACACAAACCACCTTGGAATGCAGAATCTTTCGAAAAGCCTGCAAAGCCAACAGAACAGCCCTCATCTCCAGCACATTGATGTGCTCGGAGAGCTGATCCCCAGACCATTCCCCCGACCGGCAATGGCCATCGAGGTAAGCCCCCCAACCTGTCATGGACGCGTCCGTGAACAAGGTCATGGTGGGAGCTGGCTTGGACAACGGAACCCCCTGTAGAACATTGTCTTTGAGAGTCCACCACCGTGCAAACTCCTTCACGGACTGGTTGAGAGGAAGCCAAGCCTCCCATTCCCTGCTGGCAGGAACCCAGTTCGCGAGGAGAAAACTGGAGATCTGGAGAGGGGGACTACATCTGCCAGGGAGTTGAGATAACCCAGAAAACTGAGAAACCAACGCACCTGGACGTGTGACCAACTGATGAAGGTCAGAGCAAGATCTCTGGCCTTCTTGAACTTCTCCAAAGGTGGAAGGGCAATGCCCTGAACCGTGTTGAAACGGTTTCCCAGGAAGACAAAGTCTCGAGAAGGGGAGACCTCGGACTTCTCTCTGGAAGGAATGAAGCCGACTTTGAGCAAAAGTTTCAGGACCAGACGGGTGTTCTGCACCAAAGATTCCCGCACTAGGTGGAGCATGAGGGAATCGTCGAAATAGATGTGAACATCTATTCCCCTGGAGTGGAGAAACCCCACGACAACCTGCAGCAGCTTGGTGAAAACCAAAGGAGCTGTCGTGAGCCCGAAAGGCATGGCCCGGAACTGAAAAACCTTCCCGTTGCAAGTGAAACGGAGGAATTTCCGTGCCGACTTCTTGATGGGAATGTGGAAGTAGGCATCCTTCAGATCTACTGAAGTAGCCCACATCCCCTCTCTCACCGAAGCTATGATGCTCCGTGGAGTCTCCATCTTGAAGTGAGGAGAATCTACGTGCCTGTTGAAGGCACTTAGATCTATGATGGGACGCCAAGCTCCGGACTTTTTCCGAACCAGAAACATTCTGGAATAAAAGCCTGGAGTGCATTCCACCATAGGCACCTCCTCGACCGCGCGCCCTTTAAAAGCATGGTCCTTACTTCCTCCTGGATGGCAAGTGCCTTTTCTGGATCCCCCGGAGGAGGGAAGAAGATAGGTCTTGATGCCAAGGGCGGATCCCGCAAGAGGGGAATGCCCAACCCCTCCTTGACCACAGACAAGGCCCATGTGTCCTCTGTGATTTCCTTCCACTCTGGGAGGAAGAAGGACAGACGACCTCCTACAGGAAGATCGGGACGAGGAAGATCGAGACCCTCCCAGGCGGGAGAATCGCTTCCTAACCCGAAACTGAATCCTGCGGGAGAAGGACCGGAATCTAAAACTGGAGGAGCGGAGTCCTCCAGAACAGACCCCTCGTCTGGAATGGCCAAGGAGGGGGAAAAAGTGTCAGGAACTCTTCTTCTTACCCCCAGGAGGGTTCTTGCCCTTCTTACCCTTCCCCTTGTTGCCCTTGAAGTAAGGCTTCGACTTCGGCTGTGCAGTAGACTGAGGAGCTGAAGTTCTAGCCTTCTTCTTGGGAGGCACGGACCCCTGCGAGGTACTGGCCTTCACGGTCTGCAATCTCTTCAAAAGAAGGGCAGAAGCGACCGAGTCCTCCTTCAAATCCTTCTGAACAGAAGGAAGAGTCCCTCCAAAAAGAGTGGACCCAGAGAAGGGGGCAGTCAACAATCGGGACCGGTAAGGTTCTTCGACCGGGCGGTTTTTCAACACAGAAAAACGCCTAGCCAACAAGACATTGGCGAGCAATGACACCTGTAAAGACGCCAAGGCTCTCAATGCCCTGTTCAGGGCAGAGGTAACTCTGTCCTGAATGTCGGCCTGCTCTGTCTCAGATATCCGACTCTCAGGCACATCGGATACCCTATATAGACTAACCGTCAGAAAGTCTATATAAGACAGAATTTGAATGGAAAGGGCGCAGCAGCCTCTCCATCTTGTGGTGCTCCTTGGAGCCGAACACCACCTGGTCCACTGACTTGCCGGGCCAAGCTGCCAATTCTCTAGACTCCAGCTTAGCTGGCTGAGAGGACAGCAGTCCATCGTGAATGGCATAATCAGAGGCCTGAACCTCTGATAAATCACCAACACTGAGCTGCAACCCGGCAAACCCAGGCGTGCGAGATGAAGAAGAATTCTTCTCCATAACTCGAGACTGGGCAGTGGCCAAAGCTGAAGACACAATAGTGCCTTCTGGCAGTGAGCGATCTGACTGAGCAGATGCCCGTGGAGCCACCAAAGAACCCAAAAGGGTGGTGGACTCCGGGATGGATGATGCGGAAGGTGGTGGGCAAACCTCCGCCCCGAGAATCCGAGATACATCGGCCCTAAGGGCCCGCATCCCAGACAAAACCTGCTGGGCATCCACCTCAGCAGCCTCGAGGTCACCCTCCTCCTGGAAATCTTCAACCTGAGGATCTGCATCCGACAAACTAGATTGGTCAATATCGGAGCAGCCAGGGGAGAGATGAACAACATCATCATCCTCTGCCGAACCCACGACCTCACAGTCCATATCCTCCTCGTTGCCTGGACCCGAGGTCCCAACGGGGAGAAAAGGGCCAGCAAAAGAGACAGACTCAGGAAAACTCTCCTGAGCAGGCTCCAACAAGTGGCGTTTAGGAGCCGAACTCCTAACCACAGAAGCTGAGGGCTTCGACCTAACGGTCGAAGCTCGACCCTTGGACTCGGAGACAAACGGGACTGCACGAGAAGCAGAAGTCCTAAAGGTCCGGCGAACCTTTCTAGGACCGGCACCCGAAGCAGCAGTAGGTTGGGGGGGAGCAACCGAACCGCTGACAGGTCTCCGCGAGGGAGAGACCAAACCCCAAGGGTTCCAAGAAGGAATAGCCATGGGGTTAAAACCGTATCCCTGAAAATACGGAAAAGGTCCCGTGGGTTGGGAGTGACCCCAGAACTGGCCAAACTGGCCTGCCTGAGACTGGGGCTGGCCAACCTGACCAAAGGACGAGGTTGGACCACCACTCCCTCCAAGTGGAAACCCGGACATGTATGGGCTAGGCCCATGACTGCCGGGATGCTGCTGAAACCCAAAACCATCCGCAGGCTGGTTTGGGGGGCCCAAGGATGGTTGCCCGCAGGCACCCGTATACCCTAAGCCAGGGGGAAAAGGAGGCCGAAAATCGGACACCTGACCAACAAACCCAGGACCCTGAGGATGACCCCCTGGGAAAACCGAGCCAGCACACTCAGGAGCGGACCTAATAGGACCGGGACCAGGTAACTGGACGGGAGGGAAAGTTGGACCAGAATTGATGCCGGGATTAGAGAGCTGCGCATCACTAATCCCAGTGGAAACGGACAAACCAGAAAGGAAGTCTGTAGTCCCTGAACCCAAACTCGGACGAATAGGTCCGGCATCAAGACCGCCCCCAACAGCAACACCACCTGGAATGCCGGAGCCGCTGACAACGTCAGAGACCGGCGGCTGGTAGTCCCTACCCGAAGGCAAGCATGGAAGCTTACGAGCATTCCCAGCCAATTCGACCCTAGACCGAGAAACGTCAGGGTCAGGCTGCCCCTCCCCTACTCCAGGAACATCCTGGACAGGAGGGACCACCCCCTGATCTCGAGAAGAACCTGTAGAGACAGGAACTACCGAGACAGGAACAGAAACAGAACTAGAAGCCTGCTTCCTTCTCCTCCCGTAAGATGAGGACGAATCCCTCTTATGGGAGGACGAAGATCGCCTTGGTGTAATGCCGGCCTGGCCAAGAGCCTCTCCAACTGGACAAAGTTCACAAGGAGAGGACTCATGACAAGGGCGACATAGGGGACATGCATCATGTGGGTCCCGTTCCTCATAGAAATGGGAACACCCATGAGCAGACCCCTGACGCTGACCCGGCATACCAGGCATTACAACGACAATTACGTAAACAAGGTAAGAAAATTACGTCAAAAACGTAAAATATAAGCAACACACGCTAAACACGTAAAAAACAGTGTTAGGTGACACAAATCTTACCTAATAACAACGGCAACGAAGCCTCAGCGACACGAAAAACCGAACAAAAAATAAACGTAAACAAACCGGAAACAGCGAGACGTCACCAGTAATGACGGATCGCACGGAACACCGGCAAGCACGTGGAACAGTCAAAAAACGACCGAAAAAGGCACAAAAAACAAATGACAGTACAAAAAGAAAACAACACAGGGCAGATGGGTAAACACACAACTGAATGTGTGAAAAAATTTGACTAAAACGTCAAATAAATGGACCTAACAGCGAAACGAAATAGACACAATGCAATTGCCGTCCGAGCTGTGTAGCGCCATAAAGGAAAGAGGAAGGGAGACCACTCTATGTTACTCTCGTCGAGTACGAGATGAGGTACGGTAGGGAGACGGGATTCTCAAATCTTATGTTTGTTGGGGCTACAAAGATGGGTGTAGGTAGCGTATTTGCATACTAAAGTTATGGTAACGTATTACTGAAATGAAAAATTATTAAATATCAGTGATTTTTCAGGGTATTTTGGGAAAAATGTTTTTGCAACAAATTAGGAATTTTTAATCGCAAAAAAGAGCAGTTATGGGAAACAGTTACAAATTACAGAACATGGAAACCACAGTTTCAGAGTAGTTTTTTTTTAGATTGAATGAGAGGAAAGATTTCTGGGATTTATTTGGTTTTCAGCAATTTGATTTGGGAATTTTTCATTGTAATTGGGAAAAAAATAGGGGGGTTTGGCATTGGTAATGGGGTCGTTTACCGACCCCAGTTATATAAGGAGAAAAATCACTAATTATTATAATGAATCCTTTGAACAGGCTGGCAGGAAATATTTGAATGTGTTCATAAGAGGTTACAAACAATGGCCATAAGTAAAAAGTATACTTACATTGACATATAGCAGCATGTTGCATGTACGTCTTACTATAGACACAGTCCAAATGGTTGTCCTGTAGCCGGCAGAGAACCACCTGAAAACCACACACATCAATCAGTCTCTCTAGCCACAGGCATCCATCTATCCAGCTGTGGTCACAGGCACCTGTACCCAGTTAGCTGACGGAGGTAACACATTGGCACCCATCATACTGTACCCAGCTAGCTGAAGAGTGAGGTTACATTGGCACCCAGCTAGCTGACGGAGGTAACACATTGGCACACATCATACTGTACCCAGCTAGCTGAAGACGGAGGTAACACAAGGTAGGCACACATCATACTGTACCCAGCTAGCTGAAGAGTGAGGTTACATTGGCACCCATCATACTGTACCCAGCTAGCACACATCATACTGTACCCAGCTAGCTGAGGTAACACACATTGGCAACCCATCATACTGTACCCAGCTAGCTGAAGAGTGAGGTAACACATTGGCACACCCATCATCACTGTAGCAGCTAGCTGAAGAGTGATAACACATTGGCACATTGGGACACACATCATACTGTACCCAGCTAGCTGAAGACGGAGGGTAACACATTGGCACCCATCATACTGTACCCAGCTAGCTGAAGAGTGAGGTTACATTGGCACACATCATACTGTACCCAGCTAGCTGAAGACGGAGGTAACACATTGGCACCCATCATACTGTACCCAGCTAGCTGACGGAGGTAACACATTGGCACCCATCATACTGTACCCAGCTAGCTGACGGAGGTAACACATTGGCACCCATCATACTGTACCCAGCTAGCTGAAGACGGAGGTAACACATTGGCACACATCATACTGTACCCAGCTAGCTGACGGAGGTAACACATTGGCACACATCATACTGTACCCAGTTAGCTGACAGAGGTAACACATTGGCACCATCATACTGTACCCAGCTAGCTGACCGGAGGGTAACACATAGGCACCCATCATACTGTACCCAGCTAGCTGACGGAGGTAACACATTGGCACACATCATACTGTACCCAGCTAGCTGAACGGAGGTAACACATTGGCACACATCATACTGTACCCAGCTAGCTGACGGAGGTAACACATTGGCACACATCATACTGTACCCAGCTACCCACCTTTAGCTGACGGAGGTAACACATAGGCACCCATCATACTGTACCCAGCTAGCTGAAGACGGAGGTTACAATTTGGCACACATTCATACTGTACCCAGCTAGCTGAAGACAGAAATAACACATTGGCACACATCATGCTGTACCCAGCTAGCTGAAGAGAGTGAGGTTACAATGGCACCTCACCCCAGCAGCTGACGGAGGTAACACATTGGCACACACCATGCTCTTACCCAGCTAGCTGAAGAGACGGAGGTTACACATTGGCACAATCATACTGTACCCAGCTAGCTGAAGACAGAGGTAACACATTGGCACACATCATGCTGTACCCAGCTAGCTGAAGAGTGAGGTTTATAATGGCACCCAGCTAGCTGACGGAGGTAAACACATTGGCACACATCATACTGTACCCAGCTAGCTGAAGAGTGAGGTTACAATTGGCACCCATCATAGCTGACGGAGCTAGCTGAAACAGGTAACACATTGGCACCCATTCATACTGTACCCAGCTAGCTGAAGAGTGAGGTTATAATGGCACCCAGCTAGCTGACGGAGGTAACACATTGGCACACATCATACTGTACCCAGCTAGCTGAAGAGTGAGGTTACAATGGCACCCAGCTAGCTGACGGAGGTAACACATTGGCACCCATTGGCACATTCAGTGTACCCAAAGACATAGGTTACATACCCAGCTAGCTGGTAAGAGCTGAAGACGGGGTTACATTGGCACACATCATACTGTACCCAGCTAGCTGAAGACGGAGGTTACATTGGCACCCATCATACTGTACCCAGCTAGCTGACGGAGGTAACACATAGGCACCCATCATACTGTACCCAGCTAGCTGAAGACGGAGGTTTACATTGGCACACATCATACTGTACCCAGCTAGCTGAAGACGGAGGTTATACATTGGCACACATCATACTGTACCCAGCTAGCTGAAGACGGAGGTTACATTGGCACACATCATGCTGTACCCAGCTAGCTGAAGAGTGAGGTTATAATGGCACCCAGTTAGCTGACGGAGGTAACACATTGGCACACATCATGCTGTACCCAGCTAGCTGAAGACAGGTAACACATTGGCACACATCATACTGTACCCAGCTAGCTGAAGAGTGAGGTTACACATGGCACCCAGCTAGCTGACAGAGGTAACACATATGGCAGCAGATGACATAAACACTTTGCTGTAATCCATGCTGTACCCAGCTAGCTGAAGAGTGAGGTTACAATGGCACCCAGCTAGCTGACGGAGATAACACATTGGCACACATCATACTGTACCCAGCTAGCTGAAGAGTGAGGTTACAATGGCACCCAGCTAGCTAGCTGACGGAGGTAACACATTGGCACACATCATACTGTACCCAGCTAGCTGAAGAGTGAGGTTACAATGGCACCCATCATCACGGACTAACACATACCCAGCTACTAGCTGACGGAGGTTAACACATTGGCACCCATCATACTGTACCCAGCTAACTGAGAACATATTGGCACCCATCATACTACAGCTAACTGTAGACATTACATTGTAACATCCCATACTGTTCCCAGCTAGCTGGAGACGGAGGTTACATTGGCACCCATCATACTGTACCCAGCTAGCTGAAGACAGGTAACACATTCACACATCATACCATCTTTCCTTTAAGGCCAAAGCTACTAATTCCCTCCCCAATATGTAGTGTCGGTAGAGTAAGAAGTAGGGTTTCATTACAACAAGAGCCCCAGAGGGTCTGTTCAACTCAACTGGATATTACATTGATTACAGAAAAACACTTAACTTCAACGTTGAAAGATATGTTTCAAATAATTTGCTTTTTTTTACACTAGGGTCATAAAGACCAACTTTTCAGGCTAGTTGAGTCCATATTATTCTCAATCAACATTTGATACAATATTGACTCCTCTTTATTCAAGGATAGCAAAGTAAAAGAACAAACGCTATTCTCAGATTGAGCCCTGTACCTCCTGCCCTTCAGACCATGGAAGTAAAACATTCTAAAATATATATATTCAAAGCACTGAGGGAATAGCAATATAGGAGATTTGATAGTTCTAGGTAGATTCCTTACAAGGTCGATGGTTCATGGTGTAACTAAAGACGAGCTCGGCAATGCAAGTGTGGTAAGGAATGATACTGAGACTGTTATACAATATATACAATATTTATTTTACAAAATATACATGATTATTTTTGGGTTCTTCCTAAGTAAAGCTAGATACACTTATTGCACAAATTACACATATGATACATTATTATACAGAAGTACCTATGAAAGCTAATTACATATAATACTCATGGAGTCTCTAAGATACGATCACTGGAGTTGCCGTGGTCTGTAATCCACAGTCTGGCTACCAGCTGCTATCTTGTGGTTCCGTCGATGCAACCTGGATGCAGCAACATAGTTACGGATCAAAGTCAAAAATCAAAGTTCATGACACGTCGCATCAGTATGAAATGTATGTATAAGTGTTCACATAGAACAAAGGCTAACACTCGGCTCACACAGAACCTACAGACGTCGCCTACACAGGACCGCTAATAAAAGCCTCGATGCAATCCTTGATGAAAACTGTACAACCATATACTCTTGGCTGAAGTGGTAGTAGTGCCATAACATATCCACCATCGTCAGGGTTTTAAGCTAAAATATACGTATGTCAGATTTACTATTTATACCTCTATATTGGATAATAAAATTAATAAAATATACTATTTAGCAATCTATACCTAACACCAAGTTACAAAATGACTGTGCATTCGGTCTTTATGGTTGGCGCAGGTGCGGTTCACTCAACCGTGACGGCTACACGATTATATATAGTGGCATTGTAAACGTTCAATAGTAGTAAAAAATTGACTAACTTACATTATAAATATTACTATTATAAAATAGTTTGCTATTTTACATCAATTTAATAGTTTAAATGTTCCCACGAAACTGATATACTATACAGAAATGACACTAGCATGTACATGTGCGCATATGTAAACAACATGCCGCATTATAATACACTACACAGGTGAGTTAATTAGGAGATACCTGGCTAAACTAATCACTTGTTAGATTCACAGATAGTAATACACAGGTATGGACATGATATAATATTGACAAATGGGTAAAAACTCACCACAATCTGTAGTTTGTGCTCTTGTTCACATATCTGCATGTGGAGTATATCATTCACGCATGGCTATCTACCTAGTTACACAGTTATAGCTAATAACAGACCCGAGAGCGGATAACTAAATTCCGTATTTACAATGCGCGAAGCAATAAAAACTGTAAAATGATTAAACTACACCTTTCGGGTTCTTGAGAAGAAGCTGTTTAAAGATTTTAGCCTATTTGAACCTTGTGACCTTCAATTAAGGTCAAGGTCATTCATTTGAACAAACTTAGTGGCCCTATATGCGAACACTGAGCCTTTCCGTTCTTGAAAAGAAGTCGTTGAAAGATTTTAATCTATATGACCCCTGTGACCTTAAATGAAGATCAAGGTAATTTTTTTTTTTAAATATGGTAGTCCTTCATCCTAGCATGTCACAGGCCCAATATCAGGTCTCTAGGCCTCTAAGTTAATCAAAAAAGATATTTCAAAATTTTAGCCTTTTTGACCCCTGTGACCTTGAATGAAGGTCAAGGTCATTCATTTGAACAAACATGGTAGCTCTTCATTCCAGCATGTCACAGGCCCAATATCAGGTCTGTAGGCCTCCTAGTTATTCTCAAGAAGTCGTTTAAGGATTTTAACCAATTTGACCCCTGTGACCCAATATCAGGTCATAACAAACTTAGTGGCCCTATATTCCGTCAAAAGAAGTCGTTGAAAGATTTTAATCGTGTTTAAATGAAGATTAATTAACCAATGTCACAGGCCCAATGACCCTCTGTGACAAAAAAGATATTTCAAAATTTTAGCCTTTGACAGTCAAGGTCATTCATTTGAACAAACATGGTAGCTCTTCATTTGTCACAGGCCCAATACAAATTGGTAGGCCTCTTTATTCTCAAGAAGTCCAAGCATTTGCTGTGGACCTTGAGACAGTCAAGGTCCAAACTTGGTAGCCCTTCATCCATGCTGGGCCAAATATCTTTTCGGTTCTTGAGAAGAAATTGTTTAAAGATTTAAGCCTATTTGACCCCTATGACATTGAATGAAGGTCAAGGTCATTCATTTGAACAAACTTGGTAGCCCTTCATCCCAGCATGTGGCAGGCACAATATGAGAACCCTGAGCCTTTCGGTTCTTGAAAAGAAGTAATTTAAAGATTTAGGCTTATTTAACCCCTGTGACCTTGAATGAAGGTCAAAGTCATTCATTTGAACAGACTTGGTAGCCCTTCATCCCAGCATGCTACATGCCTAATGCCAGTACACTGGGCCTTCTGGTCCTTGAGCAGAAGTTGTTTAAAGATTTTAGCTTTTTGACCCCTGTGACCTTGAATGAAGATAAAGGTCATTCATTTGAACAAACTTGATAGCTCTTTATCCCAGCATGCTACAGGCCCAATATCAGTACCCTGGGCCATCTGCTTCTTGAGAAGAAGCTGTTTAAAAATTTTAGCCTATTTGAACCCTGTGACCTTGAATGAAAATCAAGGTCATTCATTTAAACAAACTTTGTAGCCCTTCATCCTAGTATATTGCAGGCCTATATGAGAACCCTGAGCCTTTCCATTCTTGAAAATAAGTCGTTGAAATATTTTAGCCTTTTTGACCCCTGTGACCTTGAATGACGATCAAGGTCATTCATTTGAACAAACTTAATAGCCCTTCATCCCAGCATGACAGGGGTCCAATATCAGGTTTCTAGGCCTCTTAGTTATTCAAAAGAAGTTGTTTAAAGGATTTTAGCCTATTTGACCCCTGTGACCTTGAATGAAGGTCTAAGGTCATTCATTTGAACAATCATGGGTTATGCCCTTTCATCCAGAGCATGCTGAGCCAGCCCCATATCAATTACCCCTGCGCCTTCTGGGTGTCTTGATATGAAGTCTTTAAAATATGTTAGCCTATTTTTGAAGCCCCTGTGACTTGAATGATAGGTCTAAGTCCATTTATTTGAACAGACTTGGAAGCCCTTCATCACACATGCTACATATGCCAATACGCAGACAATCGGCCTCGGCCTGGAGCATAAGTTGTTAAAGATTTATTAGCTTTTTGACCCCTTGTCAGGACGAAAAATGATCTAGATAAATACCTAGAATGGGCCGGAGACGAAACAAACAGACGACGTCCATACAAGACGATTGCCGCTCACCTTATCCCTAGACTAATTTTTATTTTGGGATCTTTCGTTAGGTATATTGGACGATATTTGTTAGCATCTGACTATGAAATGACGACAGAGACCGTTGAGATACATTTAACATTTAATTAGATACTTATAACGAAACAATAGGGGTGTCGCGATGTTTTACACAATAACACTATAATTATACCAACAGGTCTATTGCCCGCCCGCGCTGTGACCCAATTTTTCCACACGGTGTGCACACAGCCGTCACGAAAGTTTCCACATGTATCTACAAACCGACATCACAGTTGATACACACGTTCATGACGTTAGGCAATCTCCTTGAGTTCATTTTTGAAGACACGTATCATACATACAGATTCATCGTTTACACCGCTCCTTGAGCCGTTGTCTCCGACGCGCGTTCACTGTCACTTTCCAACTAACGCTGCCCTCCTTCTGCAGCGTCAGCGCGTTCTTCTTTCATCTTTCACATCCGGTGAAGGGCGATAACTCCCGGTGCGGACACAATATAGGGACCTAGCACAACACCATCTTATATATGTCCATAGTGAGTGTATAGAAAAAATCACTAAAATTTATTCTGACAAACCCCTATTTCTGAAAATACTTAGCTTATATGTATTTTCATAAACACTTAGAATAAATGTATAGCATACAGGAAAATCCTATCTTAAACTCTAACATATCTCTAACAACATATAGTTTAGTAGGGAACAGAATGACAAAACAGAATATTGCCTACTGAGATAATCTGCTTTTGCTACATTTTCTGACGCCCCTTAATTGCCTTAATGCGAAACTTGTAGTTCTGTAAGAACAGGAGCCCATCGCATAAACTCTACTACTTCTATTTTGACTCTTTTGGATAAACACCATGGCCCTATATGATCTGTATAAAGTAATGAATTCGCGACCGTACAAGTACATTTTGGAACTTTCTTAATGGCGAACACAATAGCAAGACACTCTCGCTCAATTACTGAATAGTTTCGTTCCCTATCAAGTAGTTTTCTTACTTGCGTAGCGCGTCTGGATAAAAAATATACCATCAGTGTGTTCTTGTAGCAAGTAAAACACAACCTAAAACCAGTATCTGAGGCATCTGATTGCACGATGGAAAGTTTTGAAAGCGGGGGGGGAAGATAGGAAAAGATGGCAGCCTTAGAATCGGGGCCTCTGGTAGGTAAGGGAGGTCCTTGAGACACCCTGAAAGCCTCTAGACCTCTTGTGGTCCCCAATTCCACTTGATTCGGTCGGCCCTTTTTGGTGAGGGTCTGATAGAGGATTGTCGCGACATCGGCAAAATTTGGCACAAATTTCCGGGTAATACCCGGCGAGTCCTGAGGAAAGCTCGACATGCTTTTTCGTCTTTTTGGCTGTTTGAGCGTCTGCGGAGATCTTTTCGCAACTTATCATCCTCCATGGCGATTGTCCCCCTTCGCCCACAGTAGGTTTGTCCTACAAATCCTAATGTCCTGTAGCCGATCATACACTTGAAGGGCCTAACTGACTTAGATGACGCATCCCGAATCCTTGTAAAGAGATCCCGTAGATCCTCAATGTGTTCCTTCCAGGTTGTGGTTTGTGACCAAGTATTGTCATCTACGTAGTGGATCGGTGTTCTTGCTGCCGCGTCCAACATCTCTTCTCATCATACGGTTGATTTTGAATGTGGCTCCTTGAGTTTAACAAGACCAAATGGTAATCTTTCCGAAAATTGGTAACATCCTTTCCGAGGTCGAGAAGGCAGTCATGTGCCTCGAATTCTCCTCCACTGTATAGTCTGCCAGTAACCCTTGATCAAGTCAAATTTTGAGAAGTAATTGTCCTTGTTGGAGTCTTGTCATTATATCCTCAATGTCTCCCATTGGCTCAGGATCAAATCGCGTAATGGCGTTCAACATATGAAAGTCAATACAAACCCTGTTGGTTTGGTCCTTCTTCTTAACAATACAATCGGTGCAGTTGTAACGCCGACGTCGATGGTTCGACTATATACCCATTTCCACCATTTTCCTTACTTCTTCTTGACTTCTTTCCGCTTAGCATTAGGAAATGGGATACGGTTTGACTCTTATCGGATCATCACAGGTTGTCCTCGATCCGGTGTTCCTGTAAATGTGTCGATTTCCAGGTTATATCGTGAAAAAATATCCTGAAATTCCTCTAGAAGTGCAATCGCTTGTGATCGCTGCATCCTCCGTTAAGTCCTCACTTATCTGGACATCTTTGAAATTCTCTTTTCCGGAGAAGTTTCCCAAGCTCTAACAGATTTTTTTCGTCACCACTCTACTGCTCCGCAATCAACTGCACCTTCCTCCGGCCTCAATAAACAGCTATACATGACTGTGCTGCTGCTATCAACTCCTGCCTCGACCCTGCTTCATTATTTGTCTCACTCTTGTTCTTTGCTGTCCTTTCTTTCAACATAATGCTTTAGCAAGAGTCTCACATGGTACACTTCGAAATTTCCCCTTATACAAACACCGTGTGCCTCATAACTTTATAGTTCATTGTGACTATCACACAACTTCCACTATGTTTATGAATGGGCCCCTTCCACTGAAGCAAAAAGTTTGTTTGTTGTCAGTAGGTAGTAACACCAGTACATTCCTGTCCGACTCGACTTCAAGTTGCCCGATATCCTACTTTCTTTCTTGAACGTAGTGGTGTTTGTACTGATCCTTGTCTGATTGGCGTAAGCTCTCACGAGCTATCTTGCAGGTTTCCTTCTAACCTGTCTACTAATGTGGGTTGAGCAAACATATCTGTGAAAGTATTCCTCGTTTCAGACTTCTCGGTTAGCCTCATCTGTCCCAGATTCATTTTAACGCCTTGCATGGGCCCGCGAACTGTTTCTCTCCCATACAAAAGTTCGACTACTGTGAGAAATCCGGTACTCGCTTTGTGGACTTCCCGGTATGCGAGACAATACTGCAGGAATATATCGGCTCCCAATCCTTTGGTCGTTTCTTGACACATCTTCTTTAACATGTTCTTCAGAACTCCGGTCATACCTCTCACACCAGCCCATTACATTTGGGATTGTAAGGCGTTGTGAATAATTGTTTGACTGACACCAGTCTACACAACCTCCTCCCATGAGTTCCTGAGGTGAACTGCGTCCTCTGTGTCACTAAGTATCACTCCTCTTCGGTAAACCACAACTCATGCAAAATAATTTCCAGGAGCGCTTCTGCTATCCTCTCTGAGTCTCAATCATTCTTGGTAATGCCGTAGCCTCTAGAGTACTAGTGGCATATCCTCTACTGTAAGGTATGTAACGGTTTTTAGTCTCCGATGCCGGAAAATCGGACCAATCAAATCCACCGCTACCCGTTGGAATGGTTCCTCAATTAATGCGGCATTTCTAACTAACGTACAGGGGTAGTCCCTCCAAATTGGTCAAAACCTGCACTTCGGAGTCGTCGTTTGGCCATATAATCGCAAGATCGACAGTAGCGTGTTAACATCGCTGGGTCATAACCCGGCCAGTAGAAGACTTGTTGAAATCCTGTCGATAGTTCTTCTGTACATCCTAAATCTCCTCCGACACAATTGACTCATGGTGCGAAGTGACATGACTTGCTCTCTATATGTCTGTGGAACAAGCAATCTGTCATATCTCCCCAATCAGTTTTCCTCGCTCTCTTCTGTTTGTGGGGGACACCGATACAATATGTTGTTCTTTATCTCCATTCGGTACTTATTACCAGAGTTTTGTATCCCCTTGGTTTTCGCTATACTCTCGCCACCTGGTTTCAGTGGACTTGCCTCCCATCTGCCTTTTGCAGGGTGGCTTTCATCTATGGATCCTTCAAGTCCGACAAGCTTCAAATCTCCTTCACTTGGAACGTTATTCAATACGGCCTTATAGCTTGTTTCTCCTTCTTTGCTTCAGCCCTGGTCACTACAGCAGCTGACTTGCATTCCTCTGAATTTGCGTGCGGGCCTCCAATCAACATCCGCTGTAAAACTTTGGCCTCGTGCCACGTTAACGATCACGAGATCGTAGATTGGATCATTCATACACATTACTTCCAACTCTCCCTACATAGAAAGGGGGATATCACATCAAATCTTAGCCAGTCTGAAACTTCCGCTCTGTTCCATCAATCAGTATACATGTGAGAGTTCGCCATCAGTCATCTGGTCAGGCTTCACGAGTGCTTCCCTAAACAGCTGCGCTGCTACAAACCTGTGTTCCCTTAAAAACCTTCACCGGGTATCTCCCACGTATCCAAGCTGAACAGGCATTCCACTGTCCTTCCAGTCGTATATTGTCCCATTATCACTGTGCTTGAAATCTTTCTTACTGTGAATCTCACTCCTAATACAATCATCTGTTTACTGCCCTCTCCTTCTGTGTAGATTTACAAAGTGCTGCCTTGTTGGTGTCCTTACTCTGACCACCGTTTGTTAGGCCTTGATCCTATCTTGCCTCCATCTGCATGATCTCTCGCGATATGACCTTCACCTCCACAAATGAAACAGAGTCTGTCCTCTGACCTTTCACATTCTGTTGTCTTGTCATTCGCTTTCTGTTGCTGGGGAGTTATTATTACGTACTTGTTGGTTCGGCTTACTCGAGCTGTATGTGGCCTTGCTAGACATTCGCAAGATTTCCTCCATGGGTTCCTCCTCCATATATTGTTCAGCGAGTCGTGTTTGCTCCTGAGCATCCTTAGGTGCTCTCCCTCCTTGAGGAGAAGTGCCATGTCTGACGAACACGCTTGGATAAACTGCTCTCTTATTAGCAGTTCTGTTAATCCCTCAAACGATTTCGCAATCTCTGACATTTGAGTCCATCTCGTCAGATATCGAGTTAATCTCGCCACAAACTGAAACGCAGTTTCATCCTTTCTCAGGTTTTCCTTCTCTAAACTTCACACGGAATCCTTCCTCTGTTAGCTCATACCTTCTGAGGAGTGCCTTCTTCAACTCGTCATAATCGTTGATTCTTGTGTCGATGGCATGCTTGAATAGACTTGAAGTCCCTTTCGGTAAGTCAGAGGGCTAAGGCTCACAGCCCAGATGTACATTACTCCAATTCTGTGCCATAGCAAACTTCTCAAAAACGTTCAAGAAAAAGCATCCATGTCATCCTTTTGTTCGTCAAGCTTTGGTAGCTTGGGTCGCAATAACATTGATCTTGACTCCTCTGTATGTGACCTTGACCACTCTCTTTCCTTTCCTGTTCTGCCGTAAGTCTAGCCGTCTCTACCTCATTCTCCATTCTAAGCTTTTCGAGCTGAAAACTGTATCTCTCTCGGCTTCCTCAAGTTTCACGCTTGCGTAACTCCTCCTCCTTTTGTTTCTTCTCATTTTCACGTCTCCTTGCTCTTTCCTCCCGTTCTAAGTACTCCCTTTCCTTGGCTGCCACAAACTGCTGTAATTCAGCTTCTTTATAACCAAGCCTCTCCCCAATACTTAACCACTTTTCGTAAATCCATGGTATATTTCCAGTCGCTTACACCATGTAAGTATGGACAATAAACCACAAATAATCACCGTTATGATGATTCTACTCAAAAATATCCAAATTTCACAAATTCTGGAAATTTTGAACTCTAATAACGACAAACACTTTTGTGGCGCTAATCCTAATATGTCTAAAATATCTGTGGTTTATCACCCGACCTATTTCTACCTGTCTAGAATAACAGTAAATCCACAGTATTTTCTATAAATAGACATGTGTACTATGTACCCTGTCCAGTATGATAGCTTACAATAGCAACCAACCTACACTCAAGTGCAAAATAACAATAGAATAATAATATGCCCAACCTATCCTGACTCTCAGAATAATAGCATAATAAATATTTATACAATCCGACCTATTTTGACACTCTGTAATGGTTCTCTAATGCTATCAGCTAGTCTACAGCTACTACTGAGGGTTCATGTCTAACTTCTCGTAGAGAGGTGACATGATACGCCGACTATCTTACACCTACACAAATATATCACACTACATATTCTAATGCCATAGGTATATAAACATACAACACCTGTAGTCACTTTCATAGTCCAACAATTTACCCATGAAAAATACTCCGGAACGAGCCCCCAAGTTGTCAGGAGAAAAATGATCTAGATAAATACCTAGAATGGGGCGGAGACAAAAACAGGACAACGTCCAAAGATGATTCCGCTCACCTTATCCCTAGACTAATTTATTTTGGGATCTTTCGTTAGGTATATTGGACGATATTTGTTAGCTGGGGACTATGAAATGACGACAGAGACGTTGAGATACATTTAACATTTAATTAGACATAATAACGAAACAATAGGGGGTGTCGAGTTTACACAATAACACTATAGATTATACCAACAGTCTATTGCCGCCCGCGCTGTGACCCAATTTCCACACGGTGCACACACAGCCGTCACCACAGTTCAACACGTATTACACCGACATCACAGTTTGATACACACGTTCATGACGTTAACTAGGCAAACCTCCTTCAGTTCATTCGAAGACACGTATCATACATATAGTTCATGGTTTACACCGCTCCTTGAGCCGTTGTCTCCGACGCGCGTTTCTGTCACTCTCCAACTATAACACTGTCCTCCTTCTGAGTTCAGCGCTTCTCATTTCATCTTCCACATCCGGTGAAGGGCGATAAATCCCGGCGGACACAATTATAGGAGCATTGAAGATCTTATAAGTCCATAGTAGTGTATAGGACACAGAACTTGTTTATTTTGAACAAACTTAGTATCCCTTCATCCCAGCATCTAACAGCCTAATATCAGGTCTACTAGGCTTACTTAGTTTATCCACAAGAAGTTTGTTTAAAAAGAATTTAGCCTTTTATTTGACCCCTGTGACCGTTGGATGAAAGTACATGTCATTGTATTTGAACACAATTTGGTAGCCATCCATCTCGAGCATCCTACGTGGGCCCAATAGCAGGTACCCTGGCCTTCTGGTTTCTTGAGAGAAAGTCGTTTAAAGAATTTAAGTCCTTTTTTGACTCCCGTGACCTTGAATGAAACAAGGTCATGCATTTGGAACATACATTGGTATTATCCAATAATCATCCAGCATGCTGCAGGCCCAAAAATTAGAAATCCTAGGGTCACCACTGGTTTCCCGATGGAGAAAATTCGTTTAAAATTTTTTAGCCTATTTGAACCCCTTGACCATTGAAATGAAAAATCAAGGTCATTTCATATTGAACAAATATTGGTAGCCCTTCATCCCAGCATGTCACATTGCCCTATATAAACGTACCCTAGTCCATCTTAGTTTTCTTACAAGAAGTCGATTAAAAGATTTTAGCCTTTTTGACCCCGTTGACCTTGTATGAGGATCACTGATCATTCATCTTGAACAAACTTGGTAGGCCCCTTCATCCCCAAGCATGCTGCTCTCACAGGCCCAATATGACGTATCCTTGTGCCATCTTATTTCTTCAATAAGAAGTTCTTTGAAAGGATTTTTAGGACCTATTCACACCCTGTGACCTGAATGAAAGATCAAGGGTCATTCATTTGAACAAACTTACCATAGCCTTTCATCCCAGCATGAGTCAGGGGGTCCCAATATCAGGTTTCTAGGCCTCTTTAGTTATTCAACAAGAAGTTGTTTTAAAAGATTTTAGCCTATTTGACCCCCCTGTGACCTTGAATGAAGGTCTAAGGTCATTCATTTGAACAAAACTTGGTAGCCCTTCATCACCCAGCATGCTAAACAGGCCCAATATCAATTACCCTGCGGCCCTTCTGGTTCTTGAGAAGAAAGTTGTTTAAATATTTTAGCCTTTTTGACCCCTGTGACCTTGAATGAAGGTCAAGGGTCATTTATTTGAAACAAACTTCGGTAGCCCTCTCATCTTCCAAGCCATGCTACATGCCTAATATCAGTACACCTGGGCCTACTTTTGGTATCTTGAAAAGAAGTCGCGTTTAAAAAGATTTTAGCCTTTTTTGACCCCTGAGGACCTTGAATGAAGATCAAGGTCATTCATTTGAAATAATCTTGAATAGCCCTGTCCAAATACCCAGCACATGTACAAGTGCCTAATATCAGCTCTCTAGGCCTTCATTAGTTATTCACAAGAAATTGTTTTTTAACAGGGATTTTAGCCTATGTTTGAACCCCTGCGAACCTAATGAACATCAAGGTCCATTCATTTGAACAAAACGTGGTAGCCCATCATCCCGAAGCGATGCTACAGAGCGCCGAATAATCATTACCCTGGGCCAACTGGATTCTTGAGAATTGTTTAAACATTTTTAGCCTATTTGAACCCCCCCCAGACCTTGAATGAAAGTCATAGGTATTATGAACAACTATGGTAGCCCGTGCATACCCAGCAATATTGCAACAGGCCCTGATATGAGAAGCAGCTGAGCGCTTTCCGTTACTTGAAAAAAATTACGTATGGAACAGATTTTTAGCCATTATAGTAGACCCCCTGTGACATTGCCTTGAATTCAAGGATCATTTCAATACACTATGAACAAAAACTTGATGCGCACGTTCATCCCAAGCATAGTCAGACCTGTAACTGACCGCAATAATTAGATTTCTAGGCCTCCTAAGTAAGTTGCAGAATGATGTTGTTAAACGATTTTTAGCCTATTTGGACCACCGAGGTGACCTTTTTCATTGAAGTATCATGTGTACATTTATTTGAACAAACTTGAGTGAGGCCCTTCAAGACAAGCTGCCTACAGGCCCAAAATCATAAACTCTCAGTCCTTCATGTTCTTGAGAGAGAAGTCGTTGTACATATTTTAAGCCATTTTATGACCCCTTTACCTGAATAAGGTCCAAGGTCATTCATTTTGAACAAAACTTGGTAGCCACCTTCATCCCCTGACATGCTACAGGCACCAATTATATCTGGGCCTTTTGGTTAACGAGAAGAAGTTTGTTTGAATGAAAAGTTTATGCACGCTGACGGCGCAAGGCGCGCACAGCGCACAGCGCACGAAGATGTGCATGATGACAATAGGTCATCTGACCCTTCGGTCAGATGACCTAACATAACGGTGATATCTAGAAACAAACTTGTGGGTTCCTTTTTGTCATTAAAAATTAACGTTAATTTTACGTAAAACACATGTTTTACATGAATTTTATTCACCACAACTTGCGACACCTACCTGTTAAACAATAACATAAGGTGTACCCATATTGTTATTGATTTCACTGTGTACGCTTCACACACGGTCGTAACGTACACACGGCCATAGTGTGTGTAGCTGTTTACCTGTTCATTCGGCAGTCGAGCACTTTACGAAAACATGTGTCCCTATTAACAGAATTTGGCGATATTAACGAGGTCATTAGTGTTATTTTACTCATTTGTTCCACGAATGTGATGGCGGATGGCGGTAGGCGGGTTTGGCGGTATAACGGGTGCATTTGTATGGAGGGAAATCTGTTCTGAATAAATTCATGGCGATAAGCGGGTTTGGCGGTAAAACGGGTGGCGATGATGTGGAGTTTTAACTGTACAGTCGAACTTGGTTGATACGAACTCGGATAATACGACAACCCGGCTTAATACGAAGTACTTGGCCGGTCCCGGCCAAATTCCCTCTTTATCTATGTTAAAAAAACTCGGAAAATTCGAATTCGGAAAACTCGAAAAACTCGCTTGATACGAAGTATATGTTTGGTCCGAATGACAAAAATCCTACATAAAATGTTCGTATAATACGAAGTGAGATTTTTTTGTGAGTAAAAGATTGCCGAAAATGCCGATTTAAAAAAACGACAATTAAAAAAGCCGTTTTCAACTACGTAAACACGGAGATAACTGTTAAATGTTTAGCAATATCGTTAATTCTTTGTATCAACAATAATCAGTGATCATCAAATTTAAAATTGGGCCACATGTACGCTGCACTTACGTAAACATTATCCCGACTGGTACAGCGATATGATACAAAACATGTGGTCCCGGCCGCCTGTCACTAGTGTGATCACTCAAGCAGAACTAAGCTCTACCACCTGGCACCGTGTTAAAATCACAACCTGGAGCCGGTACACGCTTACTGTTTTTACAGGTGTATACGTTAGTTATTATCGTGTCAGAGTCGGAAAATATGAAAGACGCAATGGTGTAATTAGTCCCGAGGTACTCATTAAGAGTAGCTCAGTAACTGAGGAGGTGTCATGTACGTGTATAATAAATTCACTGCAGTTTCACAGCAAATATCATACCCGTTTCGGAAATGTCGAAGTCAACTGAGCAATCCAACGAAGGACCCGGTACAACTCAGACAAAGATAGCAGACTATTTCAGTGACTTTGTGTGTGAACGCGAGACAGATGTTTAAAATTTTACTCAAAGACTTTATTCTTGTGAAACCGAATAGTGCGATTACAATTGTATCAATGTTAGTGCTTTGAACGTGTTACTCAGCAAAATAGACTTTGCGCTGTTCACCATCCACCATAGTGATAAAACACTGATATGTTAAGCTGACATGCGTAGATTTACTTCCTGTACATTGTAACTTCCTGTCAACACATGTGTCTCGGTAAACGTAAGTTTTCTGCTATTTATATGATTCTGTTACATTCTTTTTGTATGTTTGAATAATTTGTTGTGATTTCATTAAAAAATATTAAGATATATTTCTGTTTTATAGTTATAACTTTGCGACCCAGTGGAACCCACTTATATTGAAATCGATTACCGGTGAATTCAATATTGAAATACTGTTTATTCCATATTCACAATATTCCATCGTCTTTGGTTTATATTGAAATCTCAATAATTTTGAAAATATTCCCCATTCCCCAAGGACTTCAATATTAGCGGTTTCCACTGTACATATAAGATTTTGACACCGTCCTTGCTTACGACGTGAGACTAGTACATGTGTGTATACTTAGTGAAGAGATTGACAGTTTGACTTGAGAACTCGCTTAATTCGAACACTCGGATAACTCGAAGTTTTTCGATATAATGGGGTTTTACTGTATATAGTAAAACACGGTTATTACAAACCTGTTGTGACCAACAGAATCACTTTGTTACAAGCATACTTCGCTATAAACACATTACAATGTATAGGAACCTTAATGGGGAATGAGTTTTATGTAAGTGTGTTTTTACTGTACGGTACTTACCCTATCTTCATATCCATTGTTGGTAACAGTAACAGGAGGCTTGCCTGGACTCTCATAGATCAAGAAATCCTTCCTTGATTTAAAATCATGAAACACAAATATATTAAAACAAGTGGAATATCCATCCCCCGCTTTCAGGACATATTGTAGGTAAACATTATTGAGGATAGGTTTAACCTTGGTTGAAACATAAAAAAATAAACTGAAGTATTATTCGGAAATAAGATGTGTAAAATAATGTCCGCTGAAATTTACTATTAAACTTGAGCTCTTAAGGCATTAACTTTGATACTAACTTTTAAGAAAATCGGTTTACTTTTGTTACAATTATTGCTCAGGGAATGGCAGAAAATGACGTTTTTAGTACATCAAAGGGCCATAACTCTACTACATAATGTCGGCCAAAAGTAGCAATCGAACTTGGCCAAGCCCTTATGGCATTTGACCTTGTTACCAAGTTTGAAGAAAATCAATATTTATTAGAGTTATTGCAGGGAAATGGCAGAAAATGACTTTTTTAATTAAATTAAAGGGACATAACTCTGATAAATAACATCCGCTGAAAGAGTTGATCGAACCTGGCAAGGCACTTAAGGCATTCAACCTTGTTATTAAGTTTGTAATACATATCAGTAATGCTGTACATATAACAGTACTGCTGTAAATAACAGTACTGCTGTACATAACAGTACTGCTGAACATATCAGTACTGTAGTACATAACAGTACTGCTGTACATAACTACTATTCGTTAACCAAGGACAAGATAGTTTTTGGGCTCTAGGTACATGTATGGTGATAAAATTGTCAAAGTTGATTTATTCCTCAACATACATTGTACCACAAAACTTTTAACATTGGCTACACTCTGTTTCATTCAAAACTTCTGACAGTTACTTCACAACTTCCAACTGCTTTGGACCATTTTTCAATGTTTTTCACAGTTATGACAAGCAAACATGCTCTGATAGCATTTAGATTGCACTAAATCACAGTGTATCACATTCTTCTATGGTCTTGTATATGGTATTTATAGTAGAGGAGAACAAATATTAAAGCAGAAGCCTGGTGGGAGCTGTGTGGCAATTATTCCTCGAAAGGTTATTAGGCCAATACCAATATGGCACAAAGCGAAGAAGACAATATGTAATCACAACTGTACTTTGCAAACAACAATGTTCTTGGTACTCACTTGTGTAAAGATCAATTCATGTGTAATTATACACATGGTAAGTAAAGAATTATACTTTAAACAATATTGTCTTAAAACTGATTAAAATGTGTATATCAATACATTTTTTAATAATATTTCTAAGACTAAACATTGTTTAAAGTATAATTCTCAAAATGTTGTCATGCTTTCCCTCTATACTTTTCTTCCAGTAAATTAACTATATAGTATCACTATTCAGTGAAACATACCATAGCAACCACCTCTATATAAAGATCACCTCTGTATAAAGACCATCTCTGTAAAAAGACCACCTTTTTAATAAGATCACTCTAATAGGGGGTCCAAATGAACAATTTCAACACAATTTGATCAATTTGATAACATTGCCATCAAGACCACATTTCCTTGTCTTCGGAAGGTCCATCTTTTTCTTTGTCCCTTGGGAGGTCCATCTTTTTCTTTGTCCTTGGAAGACCTATCTTTTCTTTGTCCTTGGGAGGTCCATCTTTTCTTTGTCCCTTGAGAGGTCCATCTTTTCTTTGTTCTTGGGAGGTCCATCTTTTCTTTGTCCTTGGGAGGCCTATCTTCTCTTTGTCCTTGGGAGGTCCATATTTTTGTTGTCCCTTGGGAGGTCCATCTTTTCTTAATCCTTTGAGAGGTCCATCTTTTCTTTGCCCTTTGAGAGGTCCATCTTTTTGTTGTCCTAGGGAGGCCTATCTTTTCTTTGTCCCTTCAGAGGTCCATCTTTTCTTTGTCATTCAGAGGACCATGTTTTCTTTGTCCCTTGGGAGGTCCATCTTTTCTTTGTTCTTGGAAGGTATATGTTGTTTTTTTGTCCCTTGGGAGGTCCATGATTTCTTTGCTCTTGGAAGGTACATCTTTTCTTTGTCCTTTGGGAGGCCTATCTTCTCTTTGTCCTTGAGAGGTCCATCTTTTCTTTGTCCCTTGAGAGGTCCACCTTTTTTTGTCCCGTTGGAGGTCCATCTTTTCTTTCCAGTTGGAGGTTCATCTTATTTTTGTCCCTTGAGAGGTCCATCTTTTCTTTGTCCCTTGAGAGGTCCATCTTTTCTTTGTCCCTTGAGGGGTCTCTCTTTTATTTGTCCCTTGACAGGCCCATTATTTTGTTCTCCCTTGTGTGGTCTTCATATAGAAAGGTTTCTCCATGATATATCTTTTAGTATTACCGTCCACAATGTCCTTTAACTTATTACAACAAGAGGCCCATGGGCCTTAACGGTCATCTGACTCATTGCACAAAACAACAAAGTCACAGTATAAAGTATTGTTTAACGATTAATATAAACAATACAAGGAACTCCTTAGTTGAATATGTAAGTTTCTGAAATAAATAAATGTCATTCGTTGAACAAACTTGGTAGCCCTTCATCCATATATGGTTGTAACCCATTTACGGATTCTAAAGCCAAATTTCAGCAAAGCTTCCAATTTGGACATCCGCCATACTATCCCCATGGGTCTTAGCTCGGTCCTTTATAAAATATGATTGTCCTCACCTAAAGTTCCCCTTCAGAATCAATTAAAACCCCTATAGACCAATTTTCCTTGAGATTGGAGACCGAAATCTGAAAACAGGAAGTGGGCCAGCTAAATTTAAGAAAATTTGCCCTTTTGGGGCCCCACACCTCAGCCCCTAGGGGTCGGACCAGGCTCATTTATATAAAATACGATTGTCCTTCCCCAATGATGTTTCACACCAAATATGGATGAAATCCATCAAAGGATGAAGGACTAGTAGCATTTTAAAGCTTAAATTAAGAAAATTTCCCCTTTTTAGGCCCCGTCCCTCTGCTCCTAGGGGTCGGACCGGGCTCATTTATATAAAATATGATTGTCCTTCCCCAATGATGTTTCACACCAAATATGGATGAAATCCATCCAAGGATGAAGGAGGAGTAGGATCTAGCTTAAATTAAGAAAATTTGACCTTTTGGAGCCCCGTCCCTCTGCCCATAGTGGTCGATCTATTTCATTTATATAAAATATGATTGTCCTTCCCCACTGATATTTCACACCAAATGTGGATGAAATCCATTCAAGGATGAAGGAGGAGTAGGATTTTAAAGCTTAAATTAAGAAAATTTCCCCTTTTGGAGCCCCGCCCCTCTGCCCCTAGGGGTCGGACCAGGCTCATTTATATAAAATATGATTGTCCTTCCCCAATGATGTTACACACCAAATATGGATGAAATCCATTCAAGGATGAAGGAGAAGTAGGATTTTAAAGCTTAAATTAAGAAAATTTCCTCTTTTGGAGCCCCGCCCCTCTGCCCCTAGGGGTCACCAGGCTCATTTATATAAAATATGATTGTCCTTCCCCAACGATGTTTCACACCAAATATGGATGAAATCCATCCAAGGATGAAGGAGAAGTAGGATTTTAAAGCTAAAATTAAGAAAATTTGCCTTTTCGGGGCCCCACCCCTCAGCCCCTAGGGTTCGGACCAGGCTCATTTATATAAAATATGAATGTTCTTCCCTAATGATATTTCACACCAAATATGGATGAAATCCATCCAAGGATGAAAGAGGAGTAGGATTTTAAAGCTTAAATTAAGAAAATTTGCCCTTTTGGGGCCCCACCCCTCAGCCTCTAGGGGTCGGACAAGGCTCATTTATATAAAATATGATTGTCCATCCCCAATGATGTTACACACCAAATATGGATGAAATCCATCCAAGGATGAAGGAGGAGTAGGATTTTAAAGCTAAAATTAAGAAAATTTGCCCTTTTGGGGCCCCACCCCTCAGCCCCAAGGGGTCGGACCAGGCTCATTTATATAAAATATGATTGTCCTTCCCCAACGATGTTTTACACCAAATATAGATGAAATCCATTCAAGGATGAAGGAGGAGTAGGATTTTAAAGCTTAAATTAAGAAAATTTGCCCTTTTTTGGGCCCCATCCCTCAGCCCCTAGGGGTCGGACCAGACTCATTTATATAAAATATGAATGTCCTTCCCCAATGATGTTTCACACCAAATATGGATGAAATCCATCCAAGGATGAAAGAGGAGTAGGATTTTAAAGCTTAAATTAAGAAAATTTGCTCTTTTGGGGCCCCACCCCTCAGCCCCTAGGGGTCGGACAAGGCTCATTTATATAAAATATGATTGTCCATCCCCAATGATGTTTCACACCAAATATGGATGAAATCCATTTAAGGATGAAGGAGGAGTAGGATTTTAAAGCTAAAATTAAGAAAATTTGCCCTTTTGGGGCCCCACCCCTCAGCCCCAAGGGGTTGGACCAGGCTCATTTATATAAAAAATGATTGTCCTTCCCCAATGATGTTTCACACCAAATATGGATGTAATCCGCTTAAGGGTTAAGGAGGAGTAGGCTTTTGTATAAATAGTCTTACGCACGACGCACGGCGCACGGCGCACGGCGCACGGCGGACGGCGGACGGCAGACGGCGCACGGCGCACGACGACGGACGAAACATGATGACAATAGGTCATCCTGACCTTCGGTCAGATGACCTAAAAGAGGCCCAGAGGGCCTGTATCGCTCACCTGGTTTGTAATGCCAGGTAATGTTCTGAATACAGGTTCATTGTTTCTTTTCTGAAGGAATTTGAATATTTACCTTTATTTTCCCTATTGGGCCCCACTCTTTCTGCTCCAGGGAGTCACAGCCAAAATTTATACGAATTCTGTTAACCCCAGGTTAAGCGATTTATAGGATTTACCGCTATATCCCATATTGGGCCCTGCCCCTCCTACCCCAAGGTGTCAGAGCCAAAATTTATACAAACTCTATTCCCCTTCCCCCAAGGATGTTTCTGGCCAAATTTGGTTACAATCCATGCAGAACTCTAGGACAAGTAGCAATTTTAGGATTATCTCGATTTCCCTTATTGAGCCCGCCCCTCCTGCCCCTATGGGGTCAGACCCCCCCAAGGATGTTTCTGGCCAAATTTGGTTACAATCCATGCAGAACTCTGGGACAAGTAGCAATTTGTAGGATTTACCTCTACTTCCCCTATTGGACCCTGCCCCTCCTGCCGCTCGGGGTTCAGAGCCAAAAGTTATACAAGTTCTGTTCCCCTTCCCCCCAAGATGTTTCTGGCCAAATTTGGTTAAAATCCATGCAGAACTCTATGAAAAGTAGCGATTTAAAGGAAATGTTGATGGACGGACGACGGAGGCTTGACGACGGACGACAGATCCCACGCCATGTCATAGGCTCACTGGCCCTTTAGGCCAGGTGAGTTAAAAAAAACAAAAACAAAAAAAAACAAGAGGCACAAGTGCCTTAACGGTCATCTGACTTCCGTGGCAAAAGTAATAAAGAACAAGAGCTGTTGGAGAACAGCAAAGCTCGCCTATTCAGAAGAAATTAATGTTCAAGATTTCACTATTTAAACATGGAAATATGATAAATTAACAGACTCAAAACAAGAGGCCCAGAGGGCCTGTATTGCTCACCTGGTTTGTAATGCCAAGTAATTTTCTGAATACAGGTTCATTGTTTCTTTTCTGAAGGAATCTTAATATTAACCTCTAAATCCCCTATTGGGCCCCACCCCTCCTGCCCCCAGGGGGTCAGAGCCAAAATTTATACAAGTTCTGTTCCCCTTCCCCCAAGGATGTTTATGGCCAAATTTGGTCACAATCCAAGCAAAACTCTAGGACAAGTAGCGATTTATAGGATTTACCTCTATTTCCCCTATTGGGCCCCACCCGTTCTGCCCCGAGGGGCCAGAGCCGAAATTTATACAAGTTCTGTTCCCCTTCCCCCAAGGATATTTGTGGCCAAATTTGGTTACAATCCATGTAGAACTCTATGACTAGTAGCGATTTAAATGATTTACCTCTATTTCCCCTATAGGGCCCTGCCCCTCCTGCCCCCGGGGGGTCAGAGCCAAAATTTATACAAGTTCTGTTCCCCTTCCAAAAAAGATGTTTGTGGCCAAATTTGGTTACATACCATGCCGAACTCTAGGACAAGTACCGATTTATAGGAATTACCTATAATTCCCCTATTGGGCCCCGCCCCTCCTACCCCCCCGGAACCAGAGCCAAAATTTATACAAACACAGTTCTTATTCTCCCAAGGATGTTTCTGGCCAAATTTGGTTACATTCCATGCAGAAATCTAAGACTAGTAGCGATTTAAAGGATTTACCTCTATTTCCACTATTGGGCCCCACCCCTCCAGCCCCGAGGGGCCAGAGCCAAAATTTATACAAGTTCTGTTCCCCTTCCAAAAAAGATGTTTGTGGCCAAATTTGGTTACATTCCATGCCGAACTCTAGGACAAGTACCGATTTATAGGAATTACCTATAATTCCCCTATTGGGCCCCGCCCCTCCTACCCCCCCCGGAACCAGAGCCAAAATTTATACAAACACAGTTTTTATTCTCCCAAGGATGTTTCTGGCCAAATTTGGTTACATTCCATGCAGAACTCTAAGACTAGTAGCATTTTAAAGGATTCACCTCTATTCTATTTGGCACCCTCCCCCCCCACCTCTCCTGCCCCCGGAGGGTCAGAGCCAAAATTTATACAAGTTCTGTTCTCCTACCCCAAAGGATGTTTCTGACCAAATTTGGTTACAATCCATGCAGAACTCTAGGACAAGTACCGATTTATAGGAATTACCTATAATTCCCCTATTGGGCCCCACCCCTCCTGCCCCCTGGAACCAGAGCCAAACTTTATACAAACACAGTTCTTATACCCCAAGGATGTTTCTGGCCAAATTTGGTTACATTCCATGCAGAACTCTAAGACTAATAGCGATTTAAAGGATTTACCTCTATTTCCACTATTGGGCACCACCCCTCCAGCCCCCGAGGGGCCAGAGCCGAAATTAATACAAGTTCTGTTCCCCTTCCCCCAAGGATATTTGTGGCCAAATTTGGTTACAATCCATGTAGAACTCTATGACAAGTAGCGATTTAAATGATTTACCTCTATTTCCCCTATAGGGCCCTGCCCCTCCTGCCCCCGGGGGGTCAGAGCCAAAATTTATACAAGTTCTGTTCCCCTTCCCACAAGGATGTTTGTGGCCAAATTTAGTTACAATCCATGCAGAACTCTAGGACAAGTACCGATTTATAGGAATTACCTATAATTCCCCTATTGGGCCCCACCCCTCCTGCCCCCTGGAACCAGAGCCAAAATTTATACAAACACAGTTCTTATACCCCAAGGATGTTTCTGGCCCATTTTTGGTTACATTCCATGCAGAACTCTAAGACTAATAGCGATTTAAAGGATTTACCTCTATTTCCACTATTGGGCACCACCCCTCCAGCCCCCGAGGGGCCAGAGCCGAAATTTATACAAATTCTGTTCCCCTTCCCCCAAGGATATTTGTGGCCAAATTTGGTTACAATCCATGTAGAACTCTATGACTAGTAGCGATTTAAATGATTTACCTCTATTTCCCCTATAGGGCCCTCCCCTCCTGCCCCCGGGGGGTCAGAGCCAAAATTTATACAAGTTCTGTTCCCCTTCCCACAAGGATGTTTGTGGCCAAATTTGGTTACATTCCATTCAAAACTCTATGACTAGTAGCGATTTAAAGGATTTATCTCTATTTCCCCTATTGGGCCCCGCCCCTCTTGCCCCTGGGGGATCAGAGCCAAAATTTATACAAGTTCTGTTCCCCTTCCCCAAAGGATGTTTGTGGCTAATTTTGGTTACAATCCATGCAGAACTCTAGGACAAGTAGTGTTTTAAAGGATTTACCTCTATTTCCCCTATTGGGCCCCGCCCCTCCTACCCCCAGGAGGTCAGAGCCAAAATTTATACAAGTTCTGTTCCCCCTCCCCCAAGGATGCTTGTGGCCAAATTTGGTTACAATCCATGCAGAACTCTAGGACAAGTAGCGATTTATAGGATTTACCTCTATTTCCCCTATTGGGCCCCGCCCCTCCTGCCCCCTGGGGGTCAGAGCCAAAATTTATACAAGTTCTGTTCCCCCTCCCCCAAGGATGCTTGTGGCCAAATTTGGTTACAATCCATGCAGAACTCTACGACTAGTAGCATTTTAAAGGATTGACCTCTATTTCCCCTATTGGGCCCCGCCCCTCCTACCCCCAGGGGGTCAGAGCCAAAATTTATACAAGTTCTGTTCCCCTTCCCCCAAGGATGCTTGTGGCCAAATTTGGTTACAATCCATGCAGAACTCTAGGACAAGTAGCGATTTATAGGATTTACCTCTATTTCCCCTATTGGGCCCCGCCCCTCCTGCCCCCTGGGGGTCAGAGCCAAAATTTATACAAGTTCTGTTCCCCCTCCCCCAAGGATGCTTGTGGCCAAATTTGGTTACAATCCATGCAGAACTCTAGGACAAGTAGCGTTTTAAAGGATTTACCTCTATTTCCCCTATTGGGCCCCGCCCCTCCTACCCCATGGGGTCAGAGCCAAAATTTATACAAGTTCTGTTCCCCTTCCCCAAAGGATGTTTGTGGCTAATTTTGGTTACAATCCATGCAGAACTCTAGGACAAGTACCGATTTATAGGATTTACCTCTATTTCCCCTATTGGGCCCCGCCCCTCCTGCCCCCTGGAGGTCAGAGCCAAAATTTATAAAAGTTCTGTTCCCCCTCCCCCAAGGATGCTTGTGGCCAAATTTGGTTACAATCCATGCAGAACTCTAGGACAAGTAGCGATTTATAGGATTTACCTCTATTTCCCCTATTGGGCCCCGCCCCTCCTGCCCCCAGGAGGTCAGAGCCAAAATTTATACAAGTTCTGTTCCCCTTCCCCCAAGGATGTTTGTGGCCAAATTTGGTTACAATCCATGCAGAACTCTAGGACAAGTAGCGATTTATAGGATTTACCTCTATTTCCCCTATTGGGCCCCGCCCCTCCTGCCCCCGGGGGGTCAGAGCCAAAATTTATACAAGTTCTGTTCCCCCTCCCCCAAGGATGTTTGTGGCCAAATTTGGTTACAATCCATGCAGAACTCTACGACTAGTAGCGATTTAAAGGATTTACCTCTATTTCCCCTATTGGGCCCCGCCCCTCCTGCCCCCAGGGGGTCAGAGCCAAAATTTATACAAGTTCTGTTCCCCTTCCCCCAAGGATGTTTGTGGCCAAATTTGGTTACAATCCATGCAGAACTCTAGGACAAGTAGCGATTTATAGGATTTACCTCTATTTCCCCTATTGGGCCCCGCCCCTCCTGCCCCCGGGGGGTCAGAGCCAAAATTTATACAAGTTCTGTTCCCCTTCCCCCAAGGATGTTTGTGGCCAAATTTGGTTACAATCCATGCAGAACTCTAGGACAAGTAGCGATTTATAGGATTTACCTCTATTTCCCCTATTGGGCCCCGCCCCTCCTGCCCCCAGGGGGTCAGAGCCAAAATTTATACAAGTTCTGTTCCCCTTCCCCCAAGGATGTTTGTGGCCAAATTTGGTTACAATCCATGCAGAACTCTAGGACAAGTACCGATTTATAGGATTTACCTCTATTTCCCCTATTGGGCCCCGCCCCTCCTGCCCCCGGGGGGTCAGAGCCAAAATTTATACAAGTTCTGTTCCCCTTCCCCCAAGGATGTTTGTGGCCAAATTTGGTTACAATCCATGCAGAACTCTAGGACAAGTAGCGATTTATAGGATTTACCTCTATTTCCCCTATTGGGCCCCGCCCCTCCTGCCCCCGGGGGGTCAGAGCCAAAATTTATACAAGTTCTGTTCCCCTTCCCCCAAGGATGTTTGTGGCCAAATTTGGTTACAATCCATGCAGAACTCTAGGACAAGTAGCGATTTATAGGATTTACCTCTATTTCCCCTATTGGGCCCCGCCCCTCCTGCCCCCTGGGGGTCAGAGCCAAAATTTATACAAGTTCTGTTCCCCTTCCCCCAAGGATGCTTGTGGCCAAATTTGGTTACAATCCATGCAGAACTCTAGGACAAGTAGCGATTTATAGGATTTACCTCTATTTCCCCTATTGGGCCCCGCCCCTCCTGCCCCCTGGGGGTCAGAGCCAAAATTTATACAAGTTCTGTTCCCCTTCCCCCAAGGATGCTTGTGGCCAAATTTGGTTACAATCCATGCAGAACTCTAGGACAAGTAGCGATTTATAGGATTTACCTCTATTTCCCCTATTGGGCCCCGCCCCTCCTGCCCCCTGGGGGTCAGAGCCAAAATTTATACAAGTTCTGTTCCCCTTCCCCCAAGGATGCTTGTGGCCAAATTTGGTTACAATCCATGCAGAACTCTATGACTAGTAGCGATTTAAAGGAAATGTTGACGGACAGACGGACGGACGGACGACGGACGGACGACGGACGACGGATGCCGCGCCTTGACATAAGCTCACCGGCCCTTCGGGCCAGGTGAGCTAAAAACCCAAAAGGGCCCCAAATTGGTTGTATTATCACGTTCAGCATCCGTACACATTAGGAAAATAAAATCATAAACATTTATGATGACTTATGCTTAAACAATTGACAAAATAGAAACTTGCTCAAAAACTTTAACATGGAAATATGACAAATTAACAGACTCAAAAAAAACCTAAAGGGCCCCAAATTGGTTGTATTATCACGTTCAGCATCCATACACATTAGGAAAATAAAATCATAAACATTTATGATGACTTAACCTTAAACAATTGACGAAACAGAAACTTGCTCAAAAACTTTAACTTGAAATGGGACGCCAACGCTGACGCCGACGCCGACGCCGACGCCGGGGTGACAACATTAGCTCCCCCTATTCTTCGAATAGGCGAGCTAAAAAATATTAATTAAATATGGTGTCATGGAAGCCGTTTTCAATTTGAGATCATTCACCAACCAGAGATGTAACAACAATTTGTCAAGATCATTTCAGGCAAATTTCAGCAAAAACGCACTGGTATAGTGAAGAAGTTCAAAATGTGTTTTCAAGATAGCGGCTGTGGTGGCCATCATGGATTTCGGATTGACCCGAAAAATAACAATTAACACTTAGTTGGGACCATATCAGGATCATTTCTTGCAATTTTTAGCTAAATTGCACTGCTATGACTTGAGTAGAAGGACAAAACATGATGACTACATGCATTGAAGTTGCAAGCACTGGTATCATAATTTTGGTAAGCAGAATCTGCAAGTGGTTTTCTTATGGTAATAACAATTTCCTGATAAACAGAGAAATCAGTTTACATTACAAGATAGAATTTGCCAAGATACACACAATGTATTGACATGGATTGATCAGCAGTTTTTTTGTTTAAATGAGGAACATTGTATTTTTAACCAACCTGCATCTTTTGTGATGACATGGGCAATATAAAATAACGTAGCATTTTCTGTCACTACTAAAGCTTGTTAATCTGTTGAAGCAATTAACATTGTTGGCTTTGCTTCCATCCCTTTATAATGTGTCCCTTTGGTAATAATAGCTGTCTGTTCAAATTTTCTTTAAGAAATAATAAAAATATTAATTCAACCTAAATATTAAAACACATTTCCGGGCAGAGATCCCAGAGGAATCTTGTCACCCACCAAAGGAGGCATCATTTCCATTTTTCTCTTCTTTTCTCTCTTCCTTTGTTATATTGTATATAGTTTAACATAGCTAGTTTTAAACTTCTCGGCCAAAACACACTTCAAATTCAATATGGTCACTGTATGCCATGTTGTTCTTGGGATTTGCTCCAAGACAAGAGGCCCAGAGGGCCTGTATCGCTCACCTGGTTTTTTGTTAGTAATTATCACAAGAATCTGACAATTAGAAAAATAAGCAAAATTGACTCCCAAAGTTTAATTTTGAATCACAACCATACAATGATGCTATTGATACCATACAAATATGCTATCCAATACATAGGTTCAGAGACAAAGTAATTTATATGAAAATAGTAGCCTAATTGACCTTTTTGACCTCGCATCTATTGCCGTTTAAGGCCCCGGGGTCAGCCCTATCATTTGTACAATTTCAAATCCCAACCCTATAAGGATGCTACCATTGCATTATAAGTGCTCTTCCATTCTTAGTTGCAGAGAAGAAGTCGTTTATATGGAAATAGCTAAATTGACCCCTTTTGACCCCACCCTTCAGGCTCCTGGGGGGGTCAGCCCCATCATTTGCAAAATTTTGAATCCAAACCCTTTAAGGATGTAACCATTGCATTATGAGCGCAATCCCATGTTAAGTTGCAGAGAAAAAGTCATTTATATGGAAATTGACCATTTTTGACCCCGCCCCTCAGGCCCCCGGGGGTCAGCCCTATCATTTGCACAATTTTGAATCCCCACACTATAAGGATGCTACCATTGCATAATGGGTGCTATACCATGCTTAGTTGCAGAGAAGAAGTCATTTATATGGAAATAGCCAAATTGACCCCTTTTGACCCCGCCCCTCAGGCCCCCGGGGGGTCAGCCCTATCATTTGCACAATTTTGAATCCCCACCCTATAAGGATGCTACCATTGCATTATGGGTGCTATACCATACTTAGTTTCAGAGAAGAAGTCGTTTATATGGAAATAGCCAAATTGGCCCCTTTTGACCCCGCCTCTCAGGCCCCCGGGGGGTCAGCCCCATTATTTGTACAATTTTGAATCCCCACCCTATAAGGATGATATCATTGCATTATGGGTGCTATCCCATGCTTGGTTTCAGAGAAGAAGTCGTTTATATGGAAATAGCCAAATTGAGCCCTTTTGACCCCGCCCCTCAGCCCCCCCGGGAGTCAGCCCCATCATTTGTACAATTTTGAATCCCCACCCTATAACGATACTACAATTGCATTATGAGTGCTATCTCATGCTTAGTTTCAGAGAAGAAGTCGTTTATATGGAAATAGCCAAATTGACCCCATTTGACCCCGCCCCTCAGGCCCCCGGGGGGTCAGCCCCATCATTTGTACAATTTTGAATCCCCACCCTATAAGGATGCTACCATTGCATTATGGGTGCTATCCCATGCTTGGTTTCAGAGAAGAAGTCGTTTATATGGAAATAGCCAAATTGACCCCTTTTTGCCCCGCCCCTCAGGCCCCCGGGGGGTCAGCCCCATCATTTGTACAATTTTCAGTTAGTAGCCCATAAGGATGCTACCAGTCAAATTTTATTGAAATCCGACCAGCGGTTATGGAGAAGAAGTCGATTGTTGACGGACGACGGACGACGGACGCCGGACGCTGCGGTATCCCATAAGCTCACCTCGGTCCTTTGGACCAGGTGAGCTAATAAATACCAGGCAGAACTCAGATTACAATGAGCAAAACCTGTTCAGTACTTTTTGAGAAAGTGACAAAATCCAAGATTAAATGTTATTTCCTTTTCATTAAATAGAGACAAAGAAGAATCTATACATACGGAATTCTGAGAGATCCCTTCAGTACTTTCTGCGCAATGCCGCGCAGTAACAAACCTCAACTATCAAAATGCAAGATGGCTGCTTGTTGGCCATCTTGTTGATGGATTGGTCCCAAATGCATTAGTACATCACATAATTATTACTAGGAATACGATTGGATAACAGCCATGGCCTATTTTGCAACAGGTACCTGGTCCTTCTTGACTACGGGAGACAATACAGTATTTGCATATTACAGAGTTATTTACCCTTGCGGGTAGGTATCGATTGCGACGTCACATGTTTGTGAGCGTAACGTCATGTATTTTGGAGAAAACAACGTTAATTGCGCTCACAAAATAATGACGTAACAATCAATACCTACCCATAAGCTGGGCTTACACTAACTTTCCAGTTTGCTTTAAGCAAAAGTTTCGAAAGTTATTTTATCTCTTTAGCAAATAAGAATTTCATTTAGCAAATTATGAAAAACATTAAATTACTAAGGAGCATCAAATAATGTTTTTAATGCATCAAGTGAAAAGAACACACTTACAAAAGATCCTGATCATTCATTAAACCATACTCCGTCGTGCGTATTAATTGTTACTTTACATCCCTTCAACATTAATATATATATGGTACAGTAACTGATTAATTTATCAACTGTTTTAGACTTGCTATGAAAGTAATGTGACTGAAAAAACTATGTTTGAAGCTTGTGTCCGCATGACTGGATATCAGGTGTGTGAAGAAAAACTTTAGCTTTTTTTGCGAATAAGAATGAATTTTTTTTAGCATTTAGACAGATTGATTCGTTATTAACGAAAATGCAAATAGGTAGCGCGAGCCCAGCGTAAGGGAGTTAACTCTGTAATTTGAAAGACAGAATACCTGACTACGGAAACTATACCAAAGTATATTTCCCCGAGAATGAGCACATGACCAAATATATGACCTCATAATGAATGTCATGTGATGTTCTAAATCTATTATGGACCCTTTCCCTCTGGAACAGTTCTCTTATAGTGGTTTCTCGTTGACCTCGCCAGACAACACTATAGGAGAACAGCTCCTTCTGGAAAGGGCCATAACAGAATAATATGTTGTTGACTGATCAGTCCCAAAATGTGCTGTGGACAAGTAGAATCCTAGGGAAACATACATAGGGAATTTGACAAATCCTTGTTTTGTACTATCTGAGTAACAACCAGCGTTATTAAAAGAAATGCCAGATTTTGAAGGTGGCGGAACGTTAACAACTTTCGTAAGATACAATTGTTAACATAAATTTGTGAGAGTTCAGACACAAATTCAAATGTTTTGCCAATAATTGTTTAAAACTTTAAATATAAAACATACCTACTGTCGGTACCCATTTCCCATGTGGTTTTCAAACTCAACTCAGAGGTGAAGCGACCCCTTATAATTACATTAAACAACTCATTAATCTGCTTTCATAATCCTCCCAGTGGATTAAGCCTATTGTTATTTATAAAGCTGAATCATGATAATTTCAGTTATATGTTTGATTGTAGCAAAGCCAACTAAGTTATGTGTAAGCCCTGAGCATATTTATTTAATCAAAGATATTAGTTGGCTCCGTATAAACGGTATAATGACATGGAAAACACCAATATTCTCAGCAGTTAAAGTAAACATCTTTTATCAAAGTGATTTTGATTAATAACAGTTCCTTTGACATAGCAGACAATATAGAACAATAAACCTGCATTAATGCACCGACGCTGCATCGCTTTGATGGGTAAAATTAAACTATAAAACTTTCCAGTTGTAACAATTAGGAATACATTAGCTTTTTATAAAATAAAACTACCACATAATTTGTAGCGACTCCTGTAAAATAAATAAGGTTTATTGAATAAAATGATCCAAGCCTCCATGTAAATAACCAAATAAAAGTGGGATAACCAGCACCACCGTCTTCGCTATGATATAATTTTATGTAAATCTCGGATCAATGAAACAGGAAATCTCCTCTAGGTTTTTGAAGGTGAATTCTATAAAATGACATCCTGGTAGTTATACAGCCTCCATCATCCACATGCTGAACGAGTGTCTGATCACAGGAAATATTGACCAGGGACCGCATTCATCGCTTGTCAACGTGTGTTTACCGAGACAGGAAGTTTAAACGCCAGACAAAATTCAATACACTACTTCTCTTTTCTCTAATGAGATGAGCATTTGCTCTGTAGCATTGAAAATGAGAATCTGCTGATATGGTCTTATTAGTAAAATGAGAAATATCTAAATGATATAAAAGCCTTGTATGCCTCCATCTTATACAGTGTGGGGTTCAAGGCCATGGCAAACAGGCTCCCTTCAGGTTAGAAAATGTGCTGTAACAAACGTTTTACAGAACCGAATGTTTTTGCTATTTGGTCACTGTACCAGGCTAAACATCTGATACATTTCTATATGATGATTTCATTTATGATATAGTATGTGTAGTGTTTGGACTTTGATACCATGGATCAAAGTAGATATATATTTAACTGTATGAATTGTTAATTTTGACACGAAAGTTACACTTCTATATAAGGTATTCACAGAACTGAGGTTGGATAAAAAACAACTCTGTTTTAAAAAACAAACAAATTAATTTGAATATAAAGAATGCTATTGCAAGTATGGTGCACCAAACTAGGAAACAATCAAAACAGCAACACGTTAATTACAACTCATTTTCTTACCTGAAGTGAGTCTGAAATTTACCATGTAGAATATCTTTTAATTTTGATCATATAGCTTCCTCATTATACTGTACATTATTAGAATAGGATGAAATGTGACACGAGACGAATTGGAAGCTGACCTCGATTGACAGGAGTTAGTCTCATGATTTCATGACAGATCAACTTATCTGAAGTTTTGAAAAAAATACATATGTAGACTACCAGTTCCTTCTTGATTTTCTTGATAGTAGGGAGAGTAACAAAATAATAATGCAAAGAAAATGTCTGCCTAGAGTGTATTTGGTTAAATGGATATACAGGATATTAAATAGAAGTTAAAGCCTCTGTATAAAGTATGGGAATGTCTTGCCATTATTTCAAGTATTTCCAATCTTTATGACAGTAGGATCCTATTTCTCCTATAATACCTAAAATTAATGGTCTAAGCTTTTACCTGCCTCGTAAAACTTCTGGTTTTAATGAGCGCTAGACGGGTGGGTTTATCGAGAGCGATCTTTGTACAGTGTTATAGGGGCTAAGGAAACAAGACACGATCAACATTACTCCATTATTTACATGTACTCCCGTCAATATTTATAATTATAACATAAACAAAATGGATCATAAAATATGCATAAACTGTTACAGAGTGTGAAAACAGGGAGGTAACTCATCGTCACTAAGAGAATGCATTGTCATTGTAATGACGCACTGTTTTTTTTAGATAAATCACAAATTCAAGTTTAAATACATCTATTAACAGCGTTACAAAAACTGTAACTCTATTTTTAATCTTATTTTACGAGTCTTATCATAGGGAGACATCACAATTTCCTAAAGGTTTACTTATATCTTACGCTGATGTATCATAGCATTGTACACTTTTTATACGATAGCCATCATTTGTTATCTATAGTTTTTTTGATAGGTGTCATGTCTGACTATAAACAAGTAGACATGAAGACAATGTTTCATGTTTTATGTGAAATTGAATACGAGTGTCTATATCTTGTCATTGGTGAATGTCTGCTTTCTGTTCATCAGCCTGAAGAAACAGTGAAAATTAAGACAATGAATATTTAATGTTGTTGATGTATGGCCCTGTCGAAGGCTGTACGTACATCGATAGACTACCTGTATCATACTCGTAGTGTCCGAAACTTAACTACGTCAAATCATCATGAAAAACAATAAGCGGTGTTGGTCACATGACTTCCATCCATGACCTCTAGCCAAAGTGAAGGTCAAATATAACAACATTACAATGTTTTATAACAAACAATAACAAATATCCCCCTGGGTCACTGATTGGCTTTCTTCTAATGAAATTTAAGACAAACACTTTTGCCCTTTAGCTGTGATCTTGAATCCATATAATTATCATGACATGTAAACACCTGGTTCAGGGTAATTTTATTTGCCATCTATTATGCGATGCTTGGTCTCTTTGATGGATTTTATTTATTTTTAAAATAAATGGTGTCCAGTGTCCCCAAAAAAAACCACTGCACATATATTACTGTACTTTTCAATAAATGCTCAATTTCGACCCTGTTTTGTATTAAAATTTATACTTCTGTTGCACATGCATATTCATATTATCAGCGTATTACGTACAAGTTTAAAAATAATAGGGCTTTTGGTGTTTAGGCGAATGTCTGGATGGAGGGATAGAGTGATTATAGGGCTGTTCTATCTCGGGGTGTTGTAGAGATACGAAGCTCTAATTACTATAACTGAACATAATCAGTTACAATAAAACATACAGTTTTCACTACAACATATGACAATCTGGTTATTTATTAATGCTACTGTCCTAGTTCTGTATGTGATTGTTGTCCAATAGTCAGGGCAAACTCAGCTGATTTATCCACATCTTTGTTATATTACAGGTGTTGTCCTATTAACAGCAATGTGTGATTCCACATTGAGGCCTCATTAAGACAAGAAAACCAGAGTTCCCTGAGAAAGTTCACCGACCTGTGACTAGTACTGGATACTACCCTATGCAGACTAGCATGTTGTGATCGCAAGCAGAAGTGTGAACTGTAGAACATCAGACACCAAAAACCATAGCAGGGAAATGACTCCTTTTATTTCCATAAAAGGGAAATTACTCTGTATCAACATTAAGTAGCCAATAGGACGTTATAATCGACCAACCAACGGAGATGTGTAATACCTTCTCAATCAGGAACAATTCAAAGACATGTATTAAGAGGCAAAGTAAAATTTACCACAAGTTCCACCTTATTCTGGATCAGTTGCCACTTAGGATTTTTGTCCAGAATTTTAAAATTTCATTCATAACTAAAACTTAAATATCATATAAGTTAACGTGCTAGAAAACAAAATTGAGCTAGATCATGCAGAATTGTTTAATAACTTCAGAGTATCAGAGGTCTATTAAATCAGAAATTAAAACCAGTGGAATAAAACAACAGGTTTTAATTGCTTGCTAATGGATTAGCACATAGCAGGTATCCTTGAGTTATATTTATTTATTACCCTGGATCTGTACTGTATATGTAGCTGTTGGTCAGTGTCTGGTCAGATTCTGTCCAGTAACTAGGCCTGGCAGACTCTACTATACCTACTGATGACCGAAGTTCATCTGTACCTATATCTAACATTAGATTGGTCATTTGTAGATGAAGATGACCAGGCTACCTCCTGTGGTCAATCTTAAGGTCAGTCTGGCGGTATGCTTATCCATAATTATAGTATAGTCATTTTACTACACTTAATGCTACAACTACCTGACATTGTAACCTTTCATCGCCACACCTTCCTCAACTTTGACAAATCATAGGGAAATGTCTAAAATCATAGAGAAATGACTAAAATCATAGAGAAATGACTAAAATCATAGAGAAATGACTAAAATCATAGGGAAATGACTAAAATCAAAGGAAAAGGACTCCTATTAAGCAGTAGAAATGAAAATTAAAAACAAGAAAGTTGTAGTCACAAAATATAATTGCAATTGTTGAAGCCAAGTTGTAAAATGACAAGAAAACATAGCCCCTTTGAAGTGTTTAGATAGGTGACCACTCCATTGTGTATGGATGGGTGACCACTCCATTGTGTATGGATGGGTGACCACTCCATTGTGTATAGATGAGTGACCACTCTATTATGTATGGATGGGTGACCACTCCATTGTGTATGGATGGGTGACCACTCCATTGTGTATGGATGGGTGACCACTCCATTGTGTATGGATGGGTGACCACTCCATTGTGTATGGATGGGTGACCACTCCATTATGTTTGGATAGGTGACCACTCCATTGTGTATGGATGGGTGACCACTCCATTGTGTATGGATGGGTGACCACTCCATTGTGTATAGATGGGTGACCACTCCATTGTGTATGGATGGGTGACCACTCCATTATGTTTGGATAGGTGACCACTCCATTGTGTATGGATGGGTGACCACTCCATTGTGTATGGATGGGTGACCACTCCAGTTTGTATGGATGGGTGACCACTCAATTATGTGTTGATGGGTGACCAACCCAGTGTTTTAATCAGGGACCACTATAGTATTCCAGCTGAGTATGAGAAGCATGACATTCCTCTGGAAGCCAGTATTGGTGTCTGCTTGGTAAAGCTACATTAAGAGTGGTCACCTAATTGTTTCTTGTTGACTGTCAGCCTGGTAAAGCTACATTAAGGGTGGTCAATTAATTGTTTCTTGTTGACTGTCAGCTTGGTAAAGCTACATTAAGGGTAGTTAATTAATTGTTTCTTGTTGACTGTCAGCCTGGTAAAGCTACATTAAGGGTGGTCACCTAATTGTTTCTTGTTGGCAGTCAGCCTGGTAAAGCTACATTAAGGGTGGTCACCTAATTGTTTCTTGTTGACTGTCAGCCTGGTAAAGCTACATTAAGGGTGGTCACCTAATTGTTTCTTGTTGGCAGTCAGCCTGGTAAAGCTACATTAAGGGTGGTAACCTTATTGTTTCTTGTTGACTGTCAGCCTGGTAAAGCTACATTAAGGGTGGTCAATTAATTGTTTCTTGTTGACTGTCAGCCTGGTAAAGCTACATTAAGGGTGGTCAATTAATTGTTTCTTGTTGACTGTCAGCCTGGTAAAGCTACATTAAGGGTGGTCAATTAATTGTTTCTTGTTGACTGTCAGCCTGGTAAAGCTACATTAAGGGTGGTCAATTAATTGTTTCTTGTTGACTGTCAGCCTTGTAAAGCTACATTAAGAGTGGTCACCTAATTGTTTCTTGTTGACTGTCAGCCTTGTAAAGCTACATTAAGAGTGGTCACCTAATTGTTTCTTGTTGGCAGTCAGCCTGGTAAAGCTACATTAAGGGTGGTCACCTAATTGTTTCTTGTTGGCAGTCAGCCTTGTAAAGCTACATTAAGGGTAGTCACCTAATTGTTTCTTGTTGGCAGTCAGCCTGGTAAAGCTACATTAAGAGTGGTCACCTAATTGTTTCTTGTTGACTGTCAGCCTTGTAAAGCTACATTAAGGGTGGTAACCTAATTGTTTCTTGTTGACTGTCAGCCTTGTAAAGCTACATTAAGGGTAGTCACCTAATTGTTTCTTGTTGACTGTCAGCCTGGTAAAGCTACATTAAGGGTGGTCACCTAATTGTTTCTTGTTGGCAGTCAGCCTGGTAAAGCTACATTAAGGGTGGTAACCTTATTGTTTCTTGTTGACTGTCAGCCTGGTAAAGCTACATTAAGGGTGGTCAATTAATTGTTTCTTGTTGACTGTCAGCCTGGTAAAGCTACATTAAGGGTGGTCAATTAATTGTTTCTTGTTGACTGTCAGCCTGGTAAAGCTACATTAAGGGTGGTCAATTAATTGTTTCTTGTTGACTGTCAGCCTGGTAAAGCTACATTAAGGGTGGTCAATTAATTGTTTCTTGTTGACTGTCAGCCTTGTAAAGCTACATTAAGGGTGGTCACCTTATTGTTTCTTGTTGGCAGTCAGCCTGGTAAAGCTACATTAAGAGTGGTCACCTAATTGTTTCTTGTTGACTGTCAGCTTGGTAAAGCTACATTAAGGGTGGTCACCTAATTGTTTCTTGTTGGCAGTCAGCCTGGTAAAGCTACATTAAGGGTGGTCACCTAATTGTTTCTTGTTGACTGTCAGCCTGGTAAAGCTACATTAAGAGTGGTCACCTAATTGTTTCTTGTTGACTGTCAGCCTGGTAAAGCTACATTAAGGGTGGTCAATTAATTGTTTCTTGTTGACTGTCAGCCTGGTAAAGCTACATTAAGGGTGGTCACCTAATTGTTTCTTGTTGACTGTCAGCCTGGTAAAGCTACATTAAGGGTGGTCACCTAATTGTTTCTTGTTGGCTGTCAGCCTGGTAAAGCTACATTAAGAGTGGTCACATAATTGTTTCTTGTTGACTGTCAGCCTTGTAAAGCTACATTAAGGGTGGTCACCTAATTGTTTCTTGTTGGCAGTCAGCCTTGTAAAGCTACATTAAGGGTGGTCACCTAATTGTTTCTTGTTGACTGTCAGCCTTGTAAAGCTACATTAAGAGTGGTCACCTTATTGTTTCTTGTTGACTGTCAGCCTGGTAAAGCTACATTAAGGGTGGTCCACCTAATTGTTTCTTGTTGACTGTCAGCCTGGTAAAGCTACATTAAGGGTGGTCACCTAATTGTTTCTTGTTGACTGTCAGCCTTGTAAAGCTACATTAAGAGTGGTCACCTTATTGTTTCTTGTTGACTGTCAGCCTGGTAAAGCTACATTAAGGGTAGTCAATTAATTGTTTCTTGTTGGCAGTCAGCCTGGTAAAGCTACATTAAGGGTAGTCACCTAATTGTTTCTTGTTGGCAGTCAGCCTGGTAAAGCTACATTAAGGGTGGTAACCTTATTGTTTCTTGTTGACTGTCAGCCTGGTAAAGCTACATTAAGGGTGGTCAATTAATTGTTTCTTGTTGACTGTCAGCCTGGTAAAGCTACATTAAGGGTGGTCAATTAATTGTTTCTTGTTGGCAGTCAGCCTGGTAAAGCTACATTAAGGGTGGTCAATTAATTGTTTCTTGTTGACTGTTAGCCTGGTAAAGCTACATTAAGGGTGGTCAATTAATTGTTTCTTGTTGACTGTCAGCCTGGTAAAGCTACATTAAGGGTGGTCAATTAATTGTTTCTTGTTGACTGTCAGCCTGGTAAAGCTACATTAAGGGTGGTCAATTAATTGTTTTCTTGTTGACTGTCAGCTACATTAAGAGTGGTCACCTAATTGTTTCTTGTTGACTGTCAGCCTTGTAAAGCTACATTAAGGGTGGTCACCTAATTGTTTCTTGTTGGCAGTCAGCCTGGTAAAGCTACATTAAGGGTGGTCACCTAATTGTTTCTTGTTGACTGTCAGCCTGGTAAAGCTACATTAAGGGTGGTCACCTAATTGTTTCTTGTTGACTGTCAGCCTGGTAAAGCTACATTAAGGGTGGTCAATTAATTGTTTCGTGTTGACTGTCAGCCTTGTAAAGCTACATTAAGAGTGGTCACCTAATTGTTTCTTGTTGACTGTCAGCCTGGTAAAGCTACATTAAGGGTGGTCAATTAATTGTTTCTTGTTGACTGTCAGCCTGGTAAAGCTACATTAAGAGTGGTCACCTAATTGTTTCTTGTTGACTGTCAGCCTTGTAAAGCTACATTAAGGGTGGTCACCTAATTGTTTCTTGTTGACTGTCAGCTTGGTAAAGCTACATTAAGGGTGGTCACCTAATTGTTTCTTGTTGACTGTCAGCCTGGTAAAGCTACATTAAGGGTGGTTACCTAATTGTTTCTTGTTGGCTGTCAGCCTTGTAAAGCTACATTAAGGGTGGTCACCTAATTGTTTCTTGTTGGCAGTCAGCCTTGTAAAGCTACATTAAGGGTAGTCACCTAATTGTTTCTTGTTGACTGTCAGCCTGGTAAAGCTACATTAAGGGTGGTCACCTAATTGTTTCTTGTTGACTGTCAGCCTTGTAAAGCTACATTAAGGGTGGTCACCTAATTGTTTCTTGTTGGCAGTCAGCCTGGTAAAGCTACATTAAGGGTGGTCACCTAATTGTTTCTTGTTGACTGTCAGCCTTGTAAAGCTACATTAAGGGTGGTCACCTAATTGTTTCTTGTTGGCAGTCAGCCTGGTAAAGCTACATTAAGAGTGGTCACCTAATTGTTTCTTGTTGACTGTCAGCCTGGTAAAGCTACATTAAGGGTGGTCACCTAATTGTTTCTTGTTGGCAGTCAGCCTGGTAAAGCTACATTAAGAGTGGTCACCTAATTGTTTCTTGTTGACTGTCAGCCTTGTAAAGCTACATTAAGGGTAGTCACCTAATTGTTTCTTGTTGACTGTCAGCCTTGTAAAGCTACATTAAGGGTAGTCACCTAATTGTTTCTTGTTGGCTGTCAGCCTTGTAAAGCTACATTAAGGGTAGTCACCTAATTGTTTCTTGTTGACTGTCAGCCTGGTAAAGCTACATTAAGAGTGGTCACCTAATTGTTTCTTGTTGACTGTCAGCCTGGTAAAGCTACATTAAGGGTAGTCAATTAATTGTTTCTTGTTGACAGTCAGCCTGGTAAAGCTACATTAAGGGTAGTCAATTAATTGTTTCTTGTTGACAGTCAGCCTGGTAAAGCTACATTAAGGGTGTTCACCTAATTGTTTCTTGTTGACTGTCAGCCTGGTAAAGCTACATTAAGGGTAGTCAATTAATTGTTTCTTGTTGACAGTCAGCCTGGTAAAGCTACATTAAGGGTAGTCAATTAATTGTTTCTTGTTGACAGTCAGCCTGGTAAAGCTACATTAAGGGTGGTCACCTAATTGTTTCTTGTTGACTGTCAGCCTGGTAAAGCTACATTAAGGGTGGTCACCTAATTGTTTCTTGTTGACTGTCAGCCTTGTAAAGCTACATTAAGAGTGGTCACCTAATTGTTTCTTGTTGACTGTCAGCCTGGTAAAGCTACATTAAGGGTAGTCAATTAATTGTTTCTTGTTGACTGTCTGCCTGGTAAAGCTACATTAAGAGTGGTCACCTAATTGTTTCTTGTTGACTGTCAGCCTTGTAAAGCTACATTAAGGGTGGTCACCTAATTGTTTCTTGTTGACTGTCAGCCTGGTAAAGCTACATTAAGGGTGGTCACCTAATTGTTTTTTGTTGACTGTCAGCCTGGTAAAGCTACATTAAGAGTGGTCACCTAATTGTTTCTTGTTGACTGTCAGCCTGGTAAAGCTACATTAAGGGTGGTCACCTAATTGTTTCTTGTTGACTGTCAGCCTGGTAAAGCTACATTAAGGGTGGTCACCTAATTGTTTCTTGTTGACTGTCAGCCTTGTAAAGCTACATTAAGGGTAGTCACCTAATTGTTTCTTGTTGACTGTCAGCCTGGTAAAGCTACATTAAGGGTGGTCACCTAATTGTTTCTTGTTGACTTTCAGCCTGGTAAAGCTACATTAAGGGTGGTCACCTAATTGTTTCTTGTTGACTGTCAGCCTTGTAAAGCTACATTAAGGGTGGTCACCTAATTGTTTCTTGTTGACTGTCAGCCTTGTAAAGCTACATTAAGGGTGGTCACCTAATTGTTTCTTGTTGGCAGTCAGCCTTGTAAAGCTACATTAAGGGTGGTCACCTAATTGTTTCTTGTTGACTGTCAGCCTGGTAAAGCTACATTTAGGGTAGTCAATTAATTGTTTCTTGTTGACTGTCAGCCTGGTAAAGCTACATTAAGGGTAGTCAATTAATTGTTTCTTGTTGACTGTCAGCTTGGTAAAGCTACATTAAGAGTGGTCACATAATTGTTTCTTGTTGACTGTCAGCCTGGTAAAGCTACATTAAGGGTGGTCACCTAATTGTTTCTTGTTGACTGTCAGCCTTGTAAAGCTACATTAAGGGTAGTCACCTAATTGTTTCTTGTTGACTGTCAGCCTGGTAAAGCTACATTAAGGGTGGTCAACTTATTGTTTCTTGTTGACTGTCAGCCTTGTAAAGCTACATTAAGGGTGGTCACCTAATTGTTTCTTGTTGGCAGTCAGCCTTGTAAAGCTACATTAAGGGTGGTCACCTAATTGTTTCTTGTTGACTGTCAGCTTGGTAAAGCTACATTAAGGGTGTTCACCTAATTGTTTCTTGTTGACTGTCAGCCTGGTAAAGCTACATTAAGGGTAGTCAATTAATTGTTTCTTGTTGACTGTCAGCCTGGTAAAGCTACATTAAGGGTAGTCAATTAATTGTTTCTTGTTGACTGTCAGCTTGGTAAAGCTACATTAAGGGTAGTCACCTAATTGTTTCTTGTTGACTGTCAGCCTGGTAAAGCTACATTAAGGGTGGTCAATTAATTGTTTCTTGTTGACTGTCAGCCTGGTAAAGCTACATTAAGGGTGGTCACCTAATTGTAAGTGACACCTGTTACATTTCCACGTGTATACCAACATAAGGTCAAACTTGTTTGTATCTACACACAAGGTCACAGTTGTTTTTGACAACAATGAGCATCATTAATGGTTTACACTTATCACAAAGTACAATTGTCTGGGATTTTACACCAATCTAGGAATCTGATAGATAGATATACAGGGATGCTTGGTGAGATGGCCAGACTAAAACATGATTGATGTACCACAGAACCAATGGAGCAGCGTCAAGTGTTGATCTGTATGATTTAGACACACATAGATATAGTATAAGACATGTATTGGTTCATAAAACAAGGAGAGATAATTTTAGTGGCCATTAACATGTTTTACTGTGTCTACATGTCGATACCTCTCTTAAACCAATGTCCAACTCCGCCGTCTGTCAGACAGTGGGCACAAAAAACATGAAATGAATAAAGAAATCAACTGCAATCTGGCAGTTTGAAACATCATCAACTCTGTTACATCATCAACTTTGTCCGATACATGCTCATCTTTTTCTGTTACATCATCAACTCTGTCTGTTACATCATTAACTTTGTCCGATACATGCTCATCTTTTTCTGTTACATCATCAACATTGTTACATCATCAACTCTGTTTGTTACATCATCAACCCTGTCTGTTACATCATCAACATTGTCTGTCACATCATCAACATTGTCTGTTACATCATCAACTCTGTCTGTTACATCATCAACATTGTCTGTTACATCATCAACATATCACCAACTCTGTCTGTAACATCATCAATTTTGTCTGTTACATCATCAATTCTGTCTGTTACATCATCAACTCTGTCTGTTACATCATCAATTTTGTCTGTTACATCATCAACCCTGTCTGTTACATCATCAACATTGTCTGTCACATCATCAACATTGTCTGTTACATCATCAACATTGTCTGTTACATCATCAACATATCACCAACTCTGTCTGTAACATCATCAATTTTGTCTGTTACATCATCAATTCTGTCTTTTACATCATCAACTCTGTCTGTTACATCATCAATTTTGTCTGTTACATCATCAATTCTGTCTGTTACATCACCAACTCTGTCTGTTACATCACCAACTTTGTCTGTTACATTACCAACATTGTCTGTTACATCATCTATTCTGTCTGTAACATTACCAACTGTGTCTGTTAAATCATCAACTCTGTCTGTTACATCACCAACTCTGTCTGTTACATCAATAACTCTATCTGTTACATCATCAACTCTGTCTGTTACATCATCAACCCTGTCTGTTACATCATCAACATTGTCTGTTACATCATTAACTCTGTCTGTTACATCATCAACTCTGTCTGTTACATCATCAACTCTGTCTGTTACATCAATAACTCTGTCTGTTACATCAATAACTCTGTCTGTTACATCACCAACTCTGTCTGTTACATCACCAACTTTGTCTGTTACATTACCAACATTGTCTGTTACATCATCTATTCTGTCTGTAACATTACCAACTGTGTCTGTTAAATCATCAACTCTGTCTGTTACATCACCAACTCTGTCTGTTACATCATCAACTCTGTCTGTTACATCATCAACCCTGTCTGTTACATCATCAACATTGTCTGTTACATCATTAACTCTGTCTGTTACATCACCAACTCTGTCTGTTACATCACCAACTTTGTCTGTTACATTACCAACATTGTCTGTTACATCATCTATTCTGTCTGTAACATTACCAACTGTGTCTGTTAAATCATCAACTCTGTCTGTTACATCACCAACTCTGTCTGTTACATCAATAACTCTGTCTGTTACATCATCAACATTGTCTGTTACATCATTAACTCTGTCTGTTACATCATCAACTCTGTCTGTTACATCATCAACTCTGTCTGTTACATCATCAATACTGTCTTTTACATCATCAACGCTGTCTGTTACATCATCAACTCTGTCTGTTACATCATCAATACTGTCTTTTACATCACCAACTTTGTCTTTTACATCATCAATACTGTCTTTTACATCACCAACTCTGTCTGTTACATCATCAATACTGTCTTTTACATCATCAACGCTGTCTGTTACATCATCAACTCTGTCTGTTACATCATCAATACTGTCTTTTACATCACCAACTTTGTCTTTTACATCATCAATACTGTCTTTTACATCACCAACTCTGTCTGTTACATCATCAATACTGTCTTTTACATCATCAACGCTGTCTGTTACATCATCAACTCTGTCTGTTACATCATCAATACTGTCTTTTACATCACCAACTTTGTCTTTTACATCATCAATACTGTCTTTTACATCACCAACTCTGTCTGTTACATCATCAACTCTGTCTGTTACATCATCACTTCTGTTTGTTACACCATCAACACTGTCTACTAAAAAAAGTTTTTTGCTCTACTATAAAACTTAGTTGGTAACATCTATAAAGTTGGCCTTGATATCATTACAACAACTACATAATGACACACAAAGCCTGTGTCATCTTTATCTTTTGACACACAAAGCCTGTGTCATCTTTATCTTTGTCTGAAGTGCTTGTCTTCCATTTTGCTGTGCGATACATGTGACTAATGTACATCCATTACATGTAGAATTTGCATGCACTCTTTATAACTGCAGTCATATCAAAGACAGGCCTTAAGGAAAATCAATGCCAATGAAAAATGCAGTTGCTTAAATCATGAGAAAACCTCTCTTCAATTTAAATTTGAAAGTGGCATGCAGAAAGAACACGAGGCAAGGGAATTCAATTTTACATTTCAGACGGGCTTCACATGATAGGATGAGGAATTTCTTTTAATTCTGATGATTGCCTTGTAATGTTCACCAAGGGTATTCTGACAGGTCAAGCAAACTGAAGCAATCTACATACATAGAAATGTTATACATTTGTATCAAAATATAATCAACCTGAAACATCTGTAGGACATAAAGGTCCCTATCTTAATATGAAATCAGAACTGGATGGGACTGGTTGGTATAAGACGGAATGGGACAGTACAGGACAAGGGTGCCACGTACTAGTAACACTATTAACCCCTATCACTAAATGTTATAGTAGAGTGTATAAATAGACACAGTCCAATTTTCATCAAAAGAATCACAATCTTATAAGTGACATAGATAGTCATATTTTTACATTAGATTAATTAACATCCTACTAACAGCCAGGGTCAAGTTAGGATGGCCTGTGTGAAGTGCATGTTTTGGGAGACTGCAGTATGTTCGTGTTGTGTTTTCTTGTATAGTGATACTCTTGTTCTTTTTATAGTGCTATACTTTTGAAGCATGACACCAAGAAACACAGCCTTGCAGTTAGGGAATAAGAATTGTACCTGAATGATCGTAAAGGGTGAATAATTTTAGGATCTTATCTTTTCTCTTCTTCTTAAATGACTTTATTCTTTCTAACATCTCCCTGGATATTGTTGTGTCTATAATTAGCATATCAGAATAGAGGGATAAGGTTATGTGTCTATAATTAGCATCAGAGTACAGGGATATTGTTATGTTTCTATAATTAGCATCAGAGTACAGGGATATTGTTATGTTTCTATAATTAGCATTAGAATACAGGGATATAGTTTTGTGTCTATAATTAGCATTAGAATACAGGAATAAGGTTATGTGTCTATAATTAGCATCAGATTACAGGGATATTGTAATGCGACTTAGCGTAAGGTCAGAGTTGATACAGTTGACCAAGACATCGCAAAAGTTGAAAAATATGGTCGGACATTCGGTACGGTAAGGACTAAGCTGGACCAAACATTAGAGTGAATTTTTTAAGTAAAGATAACTTCCTGCTATTAGTATCCAGGCAGCTGTTTTCATGAATTTCTTATGCAGTTTACGTTTTGCTTGATTCGGCACCTGCTTTAAACTTCAGAGATACAATTTCTACTGGCTTCCAGTACTCAATAATTGCCGGACGGTCGGTCTGTACCGGATTTTATAATAGGCGGTCCAAGTCAAATTTTGCTGGACATGTCCGTCGGACCAGCCAATTTTGCTGTGTCTGAGTTGACCACAGATTACCACTGGGACGTCCACAGGTGTCAGTGAAATATCTTAGGTATATTAATCCAATTATCCATGTATGAAGAGCAGGTGTGCTTTGTGATATTAACAATAAACCTGAAACTCACAGTAATAAACTAATGGATAGGAACACCATACAGACAACAGGCCACATATGTCAAAGCTTTTGTTTACTTCAAAATATATATATATTTTTATCTAACCGATAATGACTTCTGTTAAAACCAATGCAATCCAACACTGTTAAAAGCCTTTGCAGACAGATATGGAATCAGAATCAGAAAGCAAGGCAATCAAACAAAACCAAATATAAACATATAAACTAACCAATGATAAACACCATCATATCACATTGTGTAATGTATGAAATATTTAAAACATCCATATATTTCATTACATTCCAGCACATCTACATGTGTTACCAACACCACTGTGGAGTTTCATTGAAATTGGTCCAGTAGTTTAGGAAGAGATTTGCAGACGACAGACAGACGTAAAAACAGGATTGTATAGGTAACAGAGACTATACATGAAGACTGTTGTATCTAAATGAGTGAAATGTAAAATCTTCCATCAAACTGAAAGAAAAAATGAGAGAAAACACCATGATAAACGTCAATCAAAACAACAAAGTGGCAATAGGACCAAGATGTTCACAATTTTATAGTAGGTAGACATCCCAGAGGGATCTTGGCGCCTACCAAAGACTGATCTATGTCTAACAATTGACAAATGGATCTGTTCTCTACTTTTCAAGCTTCAATATCAAAATTCAAGACGGTGGCCTGTCCAAGGGGAACCTACCAATGAAATTTGAGACAAATCACTGCAGTACTTTCCGAGAAATAGCGGTAACAAACTCCAACTAGCGAAATCCAAGATGGGGCCTGGCGGCCATCTTGTTAACTGATCACTCCCAAGATGTAAAATGTCAGCTATGATATAGCCCCAGGAGAACCTACAAATGAAAAAAAAGTAGTAAAAAAATTTTTTTTATCAAAATCCAAGATTTCAGCCAATTTGTTGTCAGATCGATCCCAAAATGCAATATGCACAACTAGGGCCCAAGGGGCATAATACATTTAGAATTAAAGAACAATCCCTTCAGTTTTTTTCTGAGAATTAGCGGCAACAAACTTCAACTACCAAAATCCAAAATGGCCGCCATCTTGTTGACCGATTGCTCCCCAAAACACAATATGCACAACTTAAGGGCCCTACAGAAACCTACATATGAAATTTGAGAATGATTCCTTCAGTACTTTCTGATAAAAGCGATAACAAACTTTAACTATCAAAATTCAAGATGGCTGCCTAGCGGCCATCTTGTTGACTGATCCGTCCCAAAACGCAATATGCACAACTATATGGCCCTTGGGAAATCTAAATATGTAATTAGAGAATGAAACCTTCAGTACATTCTGAGAAATAGCGATAACAAACTTTAACTATCAAAATCCAAGATGGCTGCCTAACAGCCATCTTGTTGACCGATCACTCCTAAAACGCAATATCCATAACTATGGCCCTAGGGAAACCTACATATGAAATTTGAGAATGATTCCTTCAGTATATTCGGAGAAATAGTCATAACAAACTTTCAGTATCAAAAAAACAAGATGGCTGCCTGATGGCCATCTTGTTGACCGATCGGTCCCAAAACGCAACATGCACAACTATATGGTCCTCGGGAAATCTACATATGAAATTTGATATTGATACCTTCAGTACATTCTGAGAAATAGCGATAACAAGAATTGTTAACTGACAGATGGATGGACAGACAAAAAGCGATTTGAATAGCCCACAATCTGATGATCTTGGGCTGAAAACATAGGAATAAAAATATTCCATTTATGCACCACATGCTTTCCTGTTACCGTAGTATTTTGTCCCTGAATGTGTAAATGATGTGTGATACAGGTATCCAGAATCATGTGGGCTTGACATGCATCACTAAAACCTCCATTACTATCAAACCTCTGGTGGTAATCAAAATATCTAGGACATTTTCCTCGTGAAATGTCAAACCCATTTTCAAACATGTAATGTGTGGAAATAGATTGATAATGCTTGATGTGTTACACCAGGGATGAGACTTGACTACCATCACCAACTCAAATAACAACCACCACCATCACAACAATAACATCAACATCACCACCACCATAACAACAACCACCATAACAACCATCACCATAACAACCACTGCCATAACAACGACCACCATCACCACCACCATAACATCACCAACCACAAACACCACCACCATAAGACAACAACCACCACCAACAACAATAACATCAACATCACCACCACCATAACAACAACCACCATAACAACCAACAATCACAACCACGCCATAAACAACACCACAACACCACCACCAACAACAACCAACCACCATCACCACCTACCATAACAACAACCACCATCACCACATACCAAAACAACAACCACCACAACCACTACCATAACAACAACCACCATCACCACACCATAACACAACCACCATCACCACCTACCATAACAACAACCACCATCACCACTACCATAACAACAACCACCATCACCACATCACCATAACAACAACCACCATCACCACTACCATAACAACAACCACCATCACCACCTACCATAACAACCAACCACCATACAACACCCACCATCACCACTACCAAACAACCACCATCGCCATACCCTAACAACAACCACCATCACCACCACCATAACAACAACCACCATACAACAACCACCATCACCACCACCATAACAACAACCACAATAACAACACCACCATCACCACATACAAACAACAAAACACCACCACCATAACAACAACCACCCCACCACCACCACCACAACAACCACCCCATTCACCACCACCATAACAACAACCACCATCACACCTACCATAACAACAACCACCACACCACCACCATGAACAACAACCACCATCACCACCAACCAAACAACACCAACCACCATAACAACAACCACCATCACCACCAACCATCAACCAACCACCCCACCACCCATAACAACAACCACCAACACCACCACACCCATAAACATCAACCACCATCACCACCACCCAAAACATCAACCACAACACCACCATAACAACAACCACCACAACACCACCACCATAACAACAACCACCATCACCGACCACCATAACAACAACCAACCATCACCACCACCACAACAACAACCACCATCACCACCACCACAACAACAACCACACAGTTCACCACCACCACAACAACAACCACCATCACCACCACCATAACAACAACCACCATCACCACCACCACTAACTTAACAACTACCACCACCACCACCACAACAACAACCACCAACACCACCCATCACCATAACAACAACCACCATCACCACCACCATAACAACCAACCACCATCACCACCACCATAACAACCACCACCATCACCACCACCATAACAACAACCACCATCACCACCACCATAACAACAACCACCATCACCACCACCATAACACAACCACATCACCACCCACCATAACAACCACCACCATCACCACCACCATAACAACCACCACCATCACCATCCACCATAACAACCACCACCATCACCACCACCATAACACCACCACCATCACCACACCACCATAACAACAACCACCATCACCACCACCATAACACCAACCACCATCACCACCACCATAACAACCACCACCATCACCACCACCATAACAACCACCACCACACCACCACCATAACAACACACCACCATCACCACCACCATAACAACAACCACCATCACCACCACCATAACAACAACCACCATCACCACCACCAACAACCACCATCACCACCACCATACACACCAACCAACATTCACCACCACCAACCCCCCACCATAACAACCAACACCACCACCCATAACAACAACCACCATCACCACCCCCATAACAACAACCACCATCACCACAACCATAACAACAACCACTATCACCACCAATAACAACAACCACCATCACCACCACCATAACAACAACCAACATCGCCACCACCATAACAACAACCACCATCACCACCACCATAACAACAACCACCATCACCACCACCATAACAACAACCACCATCACCACCATAACAACAACCATCCATCACCACCACCATACAACAACCAACATCGCCACCACCATAACAACAACCAGCCATCCCACCACCATCACCACCACCACCACAACAACCACCATGCACCACCCACCACAACAACAACTACCAACACCACCACCACCACAACAACAACCACCATAACCAACACCACCACCACAACAAACAACCACCATCACCACCACCATAACAACAACCCATCACCACCACAACAACCAAAACTACAACCAACATCACCACCACCACAACAACCTACCAACACCACCACCACCAACAACCACCAACACCCCACCAAACACCAACCACACTCACCCACCCCAACCCCCACCACACCACCACCATAACACAACCACATCACCACCCACCCCACCAACAACCACCATCACCCCCACCATAACAACAACCAACAACACCACCACCACAACAACACCACCAACACCACCACCACAACAACAACCACCCACCACCACCTCCCATACCACCACAACCCCCATCACCACCACCATAACAACAACCACCATCACACCACCAACATCACCCCCAACAACAACCACTACATCACCACCCCAACCACCATCACCACCACCATAACAACAACCCACCACCACCACCACCACCAACAACCTCCACCACCAAACAACAACCAACATCACCACCACCATCACCTCCCACCATAACGAACCACTAACACCACCACCACCTAATATCAACCACCATCACCACCACCAGAAACACCAACCATCACCACCATCACACCACCATCACCACACCATAACAACAACCACAACATCACCACCACACATCAACAACCACATCAACCACACAACCAACAACAACCATCACCCCTACCACAACAACCACACACCACCACCATAACAACAACCACCATCACACCACCACCACCAACAACCACCAACCCCCATAACAACAACCACCATCACCACCATAACAACAACCACCATCACCACACCAACAACAACCACTATCACCACCATAACAACCACCATCCACCACCACAACAACCACCTATCACCACCAAACAACATCGACCCACCACCACACCACAACCACAACACCCACCATCACCACCCACACCACCATCACCATCACCAACACACACCCCCCACCCCCCCCCCACCCCCCCCACACAACCACCCCCCACACAACCCCCCCCCCACACCCACAACCCACCACACCCACCCCACCCACCCCAACCCCACCCACCACCCCCCCACCCCCCACCCCAAACCACCACACCCCACAACCCACCCCCACCCCACCACCCACACCCACAACCACCCCAACACCACACCACCACACACCCCCCCCACACCACCACACCACCCCCACCCCCACCCCCACACCCCCCACCACACCCCCCACCCCCAACACCACCCACCCCCCCCCCCACCACCACCACCCACCCACCACCAAACCCACCCCCCCCACCACCCCAAACACAACACAACCACCACACACCCCCACCACCACCCACCCCACCACCCCCCCCACCCACCACCCCCCCCACCCCCACCCCCACCCCACAACCACCATCACCACCACCATAACAACCCAATCAACCACCAACACCACCACCATAACAACCACACCCACCAACACCACCACCATACACAACAACAACCACCATCATCACCACCAACACCACACAACCACTAACACCAACCACCATAACAACCACACACCACCACCATCACAACCAACAAACACACCACCATAACAACACCACCCACCACCATAACCATCACACCACCACCACATCACCACCACCATAACAACAACCATCACCACCACCATAACAACCACCATCACCACCAACCATAACAACAACCACCCAACACCACACACCACCCACCACCACCATCACAACCACCACCACAACCACTACCAACCACCACCACCACCATAACAACAACCACCATCACCACCACCAACCACCACACCACCATCACAACCATCACCACCACCATAACAACAACACCAACACCACCACCATAACATCAACCACCATCACCACCATAACAATTACCAACACCACCACCATAACATCAACCACAACACCACCATAACAACAACCACCAACACCACCACCATAACAACAACCACCATCACCACCACCGTAACATCAACCACCAACATCACCACCATCACAACCACTATCACCACCACCATCACAAATATTTTCCACATCAATTATCACCTCAACCATAACCATTACCACTTCCATCAACCTTTTCTGCCACCATCACAACTAACAAACATTCTTGAATTTACCACATATAAAGGACAAAATGTGATTTGAACAATCCGTTAAAGTGGTGTAACTTCATCAATCATCAGCTCTCACCACCTCTAACTATTTATATAAATATTTTAGAAGAGAAAAAAAACATTCTAAAGTTCATAATCAGTATTAAATTTAGGAATTTATATCACCTATTTTGTAAATGGAAAAGAAAGGAATCATCATGATGAGAGTCAACAAGAGGCCCATAGAGCTTGTTTAGCTCACCTGTTTTGTTATTTTTAAATAAATCTGTAATTTAGTAATTAGTGATTAAAAAATCACAAAGCTAAATTGACCCCACGATTTGTTTAATTTTGAATCCTAACCATATAATGGTGCTATACATACCATACGAATATGCTATCCAATACATAGTTTCAGAGAGGAAGTAATTTGTATGAAAATAGTAGCCTAATTAACCTTTATGGTCCCACGCCTAAGGCCCCAGGGGGTCAGCCCCATCATTTGTACAATTTTGAATCACCACCCTATAAGGATGTTACTATTGCATTATGAGTGCTATCCCATGCTTAGTTTCAGAGAAGAAGTCATTTATATGAAAACAGCCAAATTGATCCCTTTTTGCCCCGCCCATCAGGCCCCCGAGGGGTCAGACCCATCATTTGTACAATTTTGAATCCCCACCCTTAGAGGATGTTACCATTGCATTATGAGTGATCTCCCATGCTCCGTTGTAGAGAAGAAATTGTTTCTATAGAAATAGCCAAATTGACCCTTTTGGCCCCACCCCTCAGGCCCATCATTTGTACAATTTTCAGTTAGTAACCATTAAGGATACTACCATTGCGTTATGAAAGCTATCAAAGGCTTAGTTTCACAGAAGAGTCTTTATATAAAAATAGCCAAAGTGACCCCTTTTGACCCCACCCCTCAGGCCCTTGGGGGGGGGGGGGGGGTCAGCCCCATCATTTGTACAATTTTGAATCCCCATCCTATAAGGATGCTTCCATTGCAATATGGGTGCTATCCCATGTTAAGTTTCACAGAAGAAGTCATTTATATGGAAATAGCCAAAGTGACCCCTTTTGACCCCACCTCTCAGGCCCCTGGAGGTCAGCCCGATCATTAGTACAATTTTGAACCCCCATCCTATAGGAATGCTTCCATTGCATTTTAAGTGCTATCCCATGCATAGTTTCAGAGAAGAAGTTGTTTATATGGAAATAGCCAAATTGACCCCTATTGACCCCGCCCCTCAGGCCCCCGGGGTTTAGCCCCATCATTTGTACAATTTTGAATCCCCATCCTATAAGAATGCTTCCATTGCATTATGGGTGCTATTCCATGTTTAATTTCAGAGAAGAAGTCATTTATATGGCAATAGCCAAATTGACCACTTTTGGCCCCGCCCCTCAGGCCCCTGGGGGTAAGCCATATCATTTGTACAATTTTCAGTTAGTAACCCATAAGGATACTACCAGTCAAATTTTGTTGAATTCCAAACAGCAGTTATGGAGAAGAAGTCTATTGTTTACAGACGGATGGACGGAAGGACGGAAGGACGCCACGGTATGGCATAAGCTCACATTGGTCCTTCGAACCAGGTGAGCTAAAAATCAGTGACCAGGTAGCTTAATAATCCGGGTAGTGTTCGGAGGTTTTGGCTTTGAACCCTAGTCTGGCTGCTTCAGTTAATATGGAGAACTGAAGCTATCATATGAATGTCTGCTGCTTGTGTGGTTCATGTGATTTATGTAACAAATCTCAGACAGATCACCTTGGTAAGTATATGTATCAAATCAATAGTTCCTCTAACTCCAGCCATCATGTTATGACATATAGTCTACAAATATGGACAAGAAGGTCGAGAAATCACACGGTCAATGTGAAGTATCCAGACCTCTTTGATTAAATGTCTAAAACAGTTATGGGTTTCCATGCCTATAGAGCAAATACTGCGGAATCATCGCTTCCCAACAACCCAAACATTACCTCGGCAGGACTATTAGGTTTGAAATATCAATATGTCAAGTAATTCAATACCAAACAGTCACATTAAAATCATTATAATTTTAGATCTGAAATCTAAATCTGATCTGATCTAAAATATCAGGCAATTATGACAATTCTAAAATGATTCTTAGTTGACCATAACTACATAATCAAGCATATTGATAAAACTCACAATGCACGACTATCATGGAAACTTAAAAAACATTTTACTGTGATCATGCAGAATTTACTATTCCATCAGGCCTAGAGGTTACCATACAGTTAAATCAAAACTCAGTGATAAGTGGAGGAGAGTACAAAAGTATACAATATGCTTATCTAGGTCCCTAGGGGAACCTACAAAATTTGAGACAGGTGCTTCAGTACTTTCTGAGAAATAGCCATAACAAACTTTGACTATCAAAATCCAAGATGGCTGCCTGGCGGCCATTTTGTTGACGGATTGGTCCCCAAATGCAATATGCACAACTAGGGCCCTAGGGAAACCTACGTATGATTCAAACTTGAGACTCAAAGGTGGAGGGTTTGTAGTAATATGTCAGGACATCTTACCCACTCAGCCACTGCAGCCCATAGAAAGAGTAAGAGACAACCTCAAAATGCCCGTGCATACAATGTTCAGAGGTCCCAGGTTTAAGTCCCAGTTTGGAAATTATTCTAATAGGGTGAGAGTAGTATGCCACCAGCAAGGCTCGAACCCTGACATACTGGTCCTCGATCCGCTCTACTGACTGAGTCAAAGGTAAATGCCCCCTAGCGCGAAGCTAGAACACCTGTACCACTATTGTAACCCAGGTGAATACTAGCCACAATATACCGCTCGGCTAAAGAGAACTACTCTTTAACTCGATCAGTTGAGCGTCAGACTAGTAACTCAGAGGTCCCGAGTTTGAACCCTGGCAGAGGCAGTGATTTAATTTATCATGAAATCATGTGCTCTGCACTGGCACCCATGTAGGGACTCGAGAAAATACTAAGCATTGCCCACAGGTATCACTGTTAACTCCTGGAAACTCGAGGATGAGTTTTTTCTTGAGATATTATGTAACCCTGGTGAATACTTATGCCACAATATACTGCTCGGCTAGAGAGAACTTCACGTTAGCTCGATCGGTTAAGCATCAGACTAGTAACCCTGAGGTCCCAAGTTGGAAACCTGCTTAACTATATTTTCTCTTCTGTTACATTGTTGGCGAGTTTGCCAACCCATTTCATTTTGAGTACTCTTGGGTGGTTATATGCAAATATGCGTCTTCATGGGCAGACTTGGAGAAAGGAAGGAATAATGTAGAGGAATTGGACTCAGGCTCAATCATCTGTGACCAGGTAGCTCAATCAGTTACTATATGCCATCCAGCTAGTGACAAGTGTTCAGATGTCCCAGGTTCAAGCCCTGGTCTGACCTACATTTTAACCTCTCCCATTAGATGAGCTTTTTAATTGGACTTATTATATAATTTTAAAAGGTTGTTTTTTTTAAATTAAAATATGTGTAATTTTTGCAACGATTGTGAAAGCATTGAACATGTAAGAGTCCAGTAGTGCTAGACTTTATCTAGACAACCAAGTATGGTAATGTCAGCGCCTTGACCTTTCTTTGGTAAATGTCTCTCTCTAGTTTTACTTAAAAGTCCATGACCTGACTTTTATTGTCTCATTTTATCAGTCCCTATATGGCTTAATCCAACCTTACATACACATGTACATGGCTCCTGTACCATCACAATGAAATCTTAGTTTTTGCTTTCTTTAAATGTATCATCTCAAGTACGAGAAATATTGCTTTGGTATATTTTATATTATACAAGATATCTTGACACCATGTTCTATACACACGTATGAAATATCTTTCAAAAGGGTCTGCTCTACCAAAAGGGGTTGTTTTTTTTCATTATAAAGACATAGCAGCATTTGTAAAAAATACTTCAATACTTTTGTAGATAAACTTGAGAAAATATTCTGAACAGATGTTAAAACTGTGGAGTGATTCAACATCAAGTCCTATTGGACGATACATCGCAGATTTCATTATAGCAGACAACCTTTTAACTGATCGTTAAACCAATGAAACATGCTAAAAACAGCATAAAGAACTTGTGAGGTTCATTAGTGATTCTGATCAGCGTTAATCTGTCTCTTCAGTGTACTTATAGCTTTAACCAATCACGAGGAATAAAGTTTACCTTCTTGTGAAGAGATAAAATTATCAAAGTGGTATTTGTATCAGCCAGCCCAGCGTAATGTTTACACCATCCAGCGCACCAGCTGTACCCCACAATTAAATTATACATGTGTCTTTAGGATGTGGAGATCTCAGATTGGGATCAGCCTGGTCCATATATAGACATTTTGTATGTACAAACATTGATTTCTTCTAGGAGTTCTATAACAGATCATGATATAATGATCGGGTGGTATACTCTGATCAGCTGAGTGATGAATCCCCATGATTATATAGATGGTATATAACAGATTGGCCCTGCAGGTAGGGCGTAAGAATTGTACATGCTGCCCCTTTAGCATGATCGTAAGAGGTGACTAAATTTAGGATCTTATCTTTTCTATTCTTCCTAACTTACTTAAGCTTTCCCTTGGCAATGCCTCACTTTTGCCCTTGAGTTGAGCATTCGCCCCTGTAAGGTAGGCTCTGGATTCTGTCCCTTGGCCGAGACCCATCAAAGTCTATAAAAGTGGTAGTTTCTGCTCCTGCTTAGCGCTCAGCATACAGGGAGTTGGATGACTGGTTCGCCCATTGTCAGTATAATGTGACTGGATGGGGTGTGTGGCATGTTTCAGTGATATAGCACTATAACAAGAGATCCCAGAGGGATTTTGGCACCCACCAAAGAATGATCTATGTCTGACAATGAAAAGAGGGACCTTTTTCCTACTTTTCGAACTTTTTTCAAACATAATACATATAAAATTTAAGACAGATCACTTCATTACTTTCTGAAAAACAGCGGTAAAATCTAAGATGACGGTCGGTAATGGCCATCATGTTGACCGATCAGTCCCAAAAAGTACTATGCACAACTATGGCCAATGGGGAATTTATGCATGGAATTTTAGAAATATCCCTTCAGTAATTTCTGACAAAGAGCGATTACTATCAAAATTCAAGATGGCTGCCAGTCAGCCATTTTGTTGACCAACTATAAACAAAATGCAATGTGCACAACTAGGACCCTAGGGACACCTACTTATGGTATTTGAGACAGATCCCTTCAGTACTTTCTGAGAAATAGCAATAACAAACTTTGAATATCAAAATTCAAGATGGCTGCCAGTCAGCCATTTTGTTGACCAACCATAAACAAAATACAATGTGCACAACTAGGACCCTAGGGACACCTACTTATGGTATTTGAGACAGATCCCTTCAATACTTTCTGAGAAATAGCGATAACAAACTTTAACAATCAAAATCCAAGATGGCTGCCTAGATCAGATCATGATATAATGATCGGGTGGTATACTCTGATCAGCTAAGTGATGAATCCCCATCATTATATAGATGGTATATAACAGATCATGATGTAATGATCGGGTGGTATACTCTGATCAGCTGAGTGATGAATCCCCATCATTATATAGATGGTATATAACAGATCATGATGTAATGATCGGGTGGTATACTCTGATCAGCTGAGTGATGAATCCCCATCATTATATAGATGGTATATAACAGATCATGATATAATGATCGGGTGGTATACTCTGATCAGCTGAGTGATGAATCCCCATCATTATATAGATGGTATATATCAGATCATGATGTAATGATCAGGTGGTATACTCTGATCAGCTGAGTGATGAATCCCCATCATTATATAGATGGTATAAAACAGATCATGATATAATGATCGGGTGGTATACTCTGATCAGCTGAGTGATGAATCCCCATCATTATATAGATGGTATATAACAGATCATGATGTAATGATCGGGTGGTATACTCTGATCAGCTAAGTGATGAATCCCCATCATTATATACATGGTATAAAAACAGATCATGATGATAATGAGTGGTATACTCTACTCTGATCAGCTGAGTGATGAATCCCATCATTATATAGATGGTATATAACAGATCATGATGTAATGATCGGGTGGTATACTTGATCAGCTGAGTGATGAATCCCAATCATTATATAGATGGTATATAACAGATCATGATATAATGATGGTGGTATACTCTGATCAGCTGAGTGATGATCCCCATCATTATATAGATGGTATAAAACAGATCATGATATAATGATCGGGTGGTATACTCTGATCAGCTGAGTGATGAATCCCCATCATTATATAATGGTATATAACAGATCATGATGTAATGATCGGGTGGTATACTCTGATCAGCTGAGTGATGAATCCCCATCATTATATAGATGGTATAAAACAGATCATGATATAATGATCGGGTGGTATACTCTGATCAGCTGAGTGATGAATCCCCATCATTATATAGATGGTATATATCAGATCATGATGTAATGATCAGGTGGTATACTCTGATCAGCTGAGTGATGAATCCCCATCATTATATAGATGGTATAAAACAGATCATGATATAATGATCGGGTGGTATACTCTGATCAGCTGAGTGATGAATCCCCATCATTATATAGATGGTATAAAACAGATCATGATATAATGATCGGGTGGTATACTCTGATCAGCTGAGTGATGAATCCCCATCATTATATAGATGGTATAAAACAGATCATGATATAATGATCGGGTGGTATACTCTGATCAGCTGAGTGATGAATCCCCATCATTATATAGATGGTATATAACAGATCATGATATAATGATCGGGTGGTATACTCTGATCAGCTGAGTGATGAATCCCCATCATTATATAGATGGTATATAACAGATCATGATATAATGATGGGTGGTATACTCTGATCAGCTGAGTGATGAATCCCCATCATTATATAGATGGTATAAAACAGATCATGATATAATGATCGGGTGGTATACTCTGATCAGCTGAGTGATGAATCCCCATCATTATATAGATGGTAATATATCAGATCATGATATAATGATCGGGTGGTATACTCTGATCAGCTGAGTGATGAATCCCCATCATTATATAGATGGTATATAACAGATCATGATATAATGATCGGGTGGTATACTCTGATCAGCTGAGTGATGAATCCCCATCATTATATAGATGGTATATAACAGATCATGATATAATGATCGGGTGGTATACTCTGATCAGCTGAGTGATGAATCCCCATCATTATATAGATGGTAAAACAGATCATGATATAATGATCGGGTGGTATACTCTGATCAGCTGAGTGATGAATCCCCCATCATTATATAGATGGTATAAACAGATCATGATATAATGATCGGGTGGTATACTCTGATCAGCTGAGTGATGAATCCCCATCATTATATAGATGGTATAAAACAGATCATGATATAATGATCGGGTGGTATACTCTGATCAGCTGAGTGATGAATCCCCATCATTATATAGATGGTATAAAACAGATCATGATATAATGATCGGGTGGTATACTCTGATCAGCTGAGTGATGAATCCCCATCATTATATAGATGGTATATAACAGATCATGATATAATGATCGGGTGGTATACTCTGATCAGCTGAGTGATGAATCCCCATCATTATATAGATGGTATATAACAGATCATGATATAATGATCGGGTGGTATACTCTGATCAGCTGAGTGATGAATCCCCATCATTATATAGATGGTATAAAACAGATCATGATATAATGATCGGGTGGTATACTCTGATCAGCTGAGTGATGAATCCCCATCATTATATAGATGGTATAAAAAATAGATGTAATGATCAGGTGGTATACTCTGATCAGCTGAGTGATGAATCCCCATCATTATACAGATGGTATACAACAGATCATGATATAATGATCAGGTGGTATACTCTGATCAGCTGAGTGATGAATCCCCATCATTATATAGATGGTATAAAACAGATCATGATATAATGATCGGGTGGTATACTCTGATCAGCTGAGTGATGAATCCCCATCATTATATAGATGGTATATAACAGATCATGATATAATGATCGGGTGGTATACTCTGATCAGCTGAGTGATGAATCCCCATCATTATATAGATGGTATATAACAGATCATGATATAATGATCGGGTGGTATACTCTGATCAGCTGAGTGATGAATCCCCATCATTATATAGATGGTATACAAATAATCAAGATATAATAATGATCAGGTGGTATACTCTGATCAGCTGAGTGATGAATCCCCATCATTATATAGATGGTATATATCAGATCATGATGTAATGATCAGGTGGTATACTCTGATCAGCTGAGTGATGAATCCCCATCATTATATAGATGGTATAACAGATCATGATGTAATGATCGGGTGGTATACTCTGATCAGCTGAGTGATGAATCCCCATCATTATATAGATGGTATATAACAGATCATGATATAATGATCGGGTGGTATACTCTGATCAGCTGAGTGATGAATCCCCATCATTATATAGATGGTATAAAACAGATCATGATATAATGATCGGGTGGTATACTCTGATCAGCTGAGTGATGAATCCCCATCATTATATAGATGGTATGAAAACAGATCATGATGTAATGATCGGGTGGTATACTCTGATCAGCTGAGTGATGAATCCCCATCATTATATAGATGGTATATAACAGATCATGATGTAATGATCGGGTGGTATACTCTGATCAGCTGAGTGATGAATCCCCATCATTATATAGATGGTATATAACAGATCATGATATAATGATCGGGTGGTATACTCTGATCAGCTGAGTGATGAATCCCCATCATTATATAGATGGTATATAACAGATCATGATGTAATGATCGGGTGGTATACTCTGATCAGCTAAGTGATGAATCCCCATCATTATATAGATGGTATATAACAGATCATGATATAATGATCGGGTGGTATACTCTGATCAGCTAAGTGATGAATCCCCATCATTATATAGATGGTATATAACAGATCATGATATAATGATCGGGTGGTATACTCTGATCAGCTGAGTGATGAATCCCCATCATTATATAGATGGTATAAAACAGATCATGATATAATGATCGGGTGGTATACTCTGATCAGCTAAGTGATGAATCCCCATCATTATATAGATGGTATAAAACAGATCATGATGTAATGATCGGGTGGTATACTCTGATCAGCTAAGTGATGAATCCCCATCATTATATAGATGGTATAAAACAGATCATGATATAATGATCGGGTGGTATACTCTGATCAGCTAAGTGATGAATCCCCATCATTATATAGATGGTATATAACAGATCATGATATAATGATCGGGTGGTATACTCTGATCAGCTAAGTGATGAATCCCCATCATTATATAGATGGTATAAAACAGATCATGATATAATGATCGGGTGGTATACTCTGATCAGCTAAGTGATGAATCCCCATCATTATATAGATGGTATATAACAGATCATGATGTAATGATCGGGTGGTATACTCTGATCAGCTAAGTGATGAATCCCCATCATTATATAGATGGTATATAAAACCCATCATTATTTAGATGGTATCGGGTGGTATACTCTGATCAGCTGAGTGATGAATCCCCATCATTATATAGATGGTATATAACAGATCATGATATAAAGATCGGGTGGTATACTCTGATCAGCTGAGTGATGAATCCCCATCATTATATAGATGGTATATAAACAGATCATGATATAATGATCGGGTGGTATACTCTGATCAGCTAAATGATGAATCCCAATCATTTTATAGATGGTATACAAATAATCAAGATATAATAATCCGGTGGTATTCTCTGAAATAACAAGTAACAAGTAAAAATGTTAACAATCTTTGACTATCAAAAGTCAAGATAGCTGCCTGGCAGCCTGGCAGCCATCTTGTTGACTAATCGGTCCCAAAATGCAATATGCAGTACTACTACAAATTGGAGGTGGAGTTAACTGTTAATTTAGAAATAATTAATTATATATATATACATGTACCTGGCATTAAGATTTTTATTACCATTTCTATTAGACAAAAGAGAATGCATAGTTATATAGTTCTTCTCTGCAACATCAGTTACACAACCGAATGATTTTGCTTAATGTTCTATCTTAAAGATTCTCCACCGCTGACAAATGGTGTTTTTTCACTATCAAAAACGGGATCAGACGATTTGATATTTTTCTTCAGTTACAAAAATTACTTACTTTACACCAATACCACCATTGAAAAGATTGAAGTTCTAATTATACTTCAAGTTCAAAATACAAAAAATAATTATTTGCATCCCGAAAAAATTCCATGGCACTATATCCTATATGGAATGAAGTATTGATTGCGCATGCACCAAAGGCAAAAGAAATTATTTGATATTATTTTTTGTGTTAATTAGATATATATACAAGATTAAACACCAATTATTGTTCAAATGAAGAATACCATTTATGCTCTGTCGGCGGTGGAGCATCTTTAAGATAATTATTGTAATTAACAGCTATAGGTAAAGAAACATTTACTATTGATTAAATCTTTATTCATCTACAATATGTCTAGGCATTAGGGTATTTATGGTGATTTTCTCTTACCACAGGATTTATCACTTGTACTCTTAATTTTTACAGCATTTCAAAATATGGCAACATGTTATCTACAAATGTAAAGATGTCTCCTTACTTAGTTTATTAAGACCAATTTTGTTTGCCTTCAGCCATTACACAATGTCCTTATAAACAGACGTCATCACCTCACCATCTTCACATCCTCCATAAAAAACAATCAATCGACTAAATGTTGCAAAGCCAGATTTCCGTTGCTCTTCCTGTCTTAGCTTTAAAGAACAAATGAGGTTATCAGAAAAATGTAGTTTCCTCACTGTGTTACTAGGGAGGAAACTCTAACAGGCGTGTACAGATTTACTCAGCTGTCAGGAAATAATGCCTAGAAAGATGTTAAGTTTTGTATACTTGATCAATTTTGAACATCAGCTATAGAAATTCACCTAATTATTCGGCTGTCATCAAATTAGTGGCTTGCCTGCTGTCAATCAAATCAGCCATGCAGATACTGCGCGTGAATTTGTATTTTGTTTTGTGTAGATCCGAGATGTGCGCTGGTGAGCATTGGTGTGTGACTAGAGAGTATACCAGGGTGTGGCTAGATAGTATACCAGGGTGTGACTAAATAGTATACTAGGGTGTGGCTAGAGAGTATACCAGGGTATGACTAGAGAGTATACCAGGGTGTGGCTAGATAGTATACCAGGGTGTAGGTAGAGAGTATACCAGGGTGTGACTAGAGAGTATACCAGGGTGTGACTAGAGAGTATACCAGGGTGTGGCTAGAGAGTATACCAGGGTGTGACTAGAGAGTATACCAGGGTGTGACTAGATAGTATACCAGGGTGTGACTAGATAGTATACCAGGGTGTGGATAGATAGCTATATAACCAGTGTGTGACTAGAGAGTATACCAGGGTGTGACTAGAGAGTATACCAGGGTGTGTGACTAGAGAGTATACCAGGGTTTGACTAGAGAGTATACCAGGGTGTGACTAAATAGTATACCAGGGTGTGGCTAGATAGTATTAACCAGGGTGTGACTAGAGAGTATACCAGGGTGTGACTAGAGAGTATACCAGGGTGTGGCTAGAGAGTATACCAGGGTGTGACTAGAGAGTATACCAGGGTGTGACTAGATAGTATTAACCAGTGTGTGACTAGAGAGTATACCAGGGTGTGACTAGAGAGTATACCAGGGTGTGACTAGATAGTATACCAGGGTGTGACTAGAGAGTATACCAGGGTGTGACTAGAGAGTATACCAGGGTGTGACTAGATAGTATACCAGGGTGTGGCTAGAGAGTATACCAGGGTATGACTAGAGAGTATACCAGGGTGTGACTAGATAGTATACCAGGGTGTGGCTAGAGAGTATACCAGGGTGTGACTAGAGAGTATACCAGGGTGTGGCTAGAGAGTATACCAGGGTGTGGCTAGAGAGTATACCAGGGTTTGGCTTGAGAGTATACCAGGGTGTTGCTAGATAGTATACCAGGGTGTGGCTAGAGAGTATACCAGGGTGTGACTAGAGAGTATACAAGGGTGTGACTAGATAGTATACCAGGGTGTGGCTAGAGAGTGTACCAGGGTGTGACTAGAGAGTATACCAGGGTGTGGCTAGAGAGTATACCAGGGTGTAGGTAGAGAGTATACCAGGGTGTGACTAGAGAGTATACCAGGGTGTGACTAGAGAGTATACCAAGGTGTGGCTAGATAGTATACCAGGGTGTGACTTGAGAATATACCAGGGTGTGACTAGAGAGTATACCAGGGTAGAGTAGTGACTAGAGAGTATACCAAGGTGTGACTAGAGAGTATACCAAGGTGTGGCTAGATAGTATACCATCTGGTGATCGTGTAGTCAGAAACAAGGCTTCAGATTTTTTCTACAATATCTTGGATTTTTTACTTTTGGTCGCGATATCTTGATCTTAATAAGGTGTACATAATAAAGAGAATTTTTTCCAATTTTGATAGCTTATTGTTGTCGTTTAATGAGTGAGTGGAGAAGAAGATTTTTGAAATTTGATACTTCAGTTTTACCCCTTTTAGCCCCTGCCACAGCCCCCTGGGGGTGGGGGTTAATAATTCACAATTTATTTTGGTCTTATGCCTTAAAAGATTTGTGCAAATTTTCATTGAAATTGCTTCAGTGGTTTGGAGAAGAAGTCGAAAATGTAAAAAGTTTATTGTCGCACGTCGGACGACAACAGACAAAAGGCAATTAGAATAGGTCACCATGAGACTTCGTCTCAGGTGAAATAAAAATACTTAATTGTTACATGTAAATTAAAGTTCCTAATGTCTGTGACTATACTTTAAGTCTGGGAGGAGTTATGGCTGAAGATTTGAAGTTTATCAATGTTATCAGCAAGTGGTGAATATTTGCACCAGCCTGCTATGGCTGATCATTGATACTCCAACGAACCAACAATGTTTAAGTCAACAGAGCTACTAGTACAGGGATTTAGATTTAGGTTCACTCGCTTGTCGTGCGATCATCAAAAAACAGTTAATCCTAGTTGATTGGACGAGCACAAAAATACCCGATCATTTTGCATCAGGACATTAGGCCTGTAACAGAAGTACAAGTAAATAAGTGCACGGAACTAATGAACTGGTGCAGACTACATGACAACTATGCTAATATTAATAAATGGCGAGCAGAAACAAATCAAGAAACACATATATCCTCATTATCGAAAACAAATTATTTATTTCTCGAGAACCCTTTCACAAATTGGATTCAGATCTTAAAGATCAATTTCATTTTGTACATGTTTTAAGCTGAAGTACAAACAGAATTTGTGAAGCATCTTAGCTGTGCTGCCAGATTGTATAAAAATTAAATTGGGTTTACGTTCTACGGGAACATACAACCATCTGAAATCTATAAACTCAAAAGCTTTAACAAGGACAAATATAGAACCAGCCAGCTTAATCAAGTTACCTTTGTATACCACATCACCACCAGAATAAAGCCATACTCCAGTGGAAATGGTTTCAGGCGTAAAAAAAACCATCAGAATCCATAAATTGACATTGTCTGAACACCAAATGTTTTTTTGTTTACGTTATATCAGTTTTTACTGAGCAGTGATTTTATCTTTAATATGAGAAAATTGCTGTTGAACATGAATTTTTAAAACTATTTTTTGTTGTTGACTCCAGAGTTTGAAGATCTTTCCACATTTTAGAAAGAAATTTCTCTCAGCTATTGTTGACCTACAATTTACAGAATTTTTTTCTCGGTCTTTGACCTAGATTTTAGAAAACTTCTCTTTGTTGCCAATGTCCTACATTTATGGGATCTATTCTATTCTCTTGGTTGTCATCGACATACATTTTGGGATCTATTTTCTTGGATGTCATTGACCTACATTTTGGGATCTATTTTCTTGGTTGTCATTGACCTACATTTTGGGATCTATTTTCTTGGATGTCATTGACATACATTTTGGGATCTATTTTCTTGGTTGTCATTGACCTACAATTTATAGATCTATTCTCTTGGATGTCATTGACATACATTTTGGGATCTATTTTCTTGGTTGTCATTGACCTACTACATTTTGGGATCTATTTTCTTGGTTGTCATTGACCTACAATTTATAGATCTATTCTCTTGGATGTCATTGACCTACATTTTGGGATCTATTTTCTTGGTTGTCATTGACCTACAATTTTGGGATCTATTCTCTTGGTTGTCATTGACATACATTTTGGGATCTATTTTCTTGGTTGTCATTGACCTACAATTTATAGATCTATTTTCTTGGTTGTCATTGACCTACAATTTATAGATCTATTCTCTTGGATGTCATTGACATACATTTTGGGATCTATTTTCTTGGTTGTCATTGACCTACAATTTATAGATCTATTCTCTTGGATGTCATTGACCTACATTTTGGGATCTATTCTCTTGGTTGTCATTGACCTACATTTTGGGATCTATTCTCTTGGTTGTCATTGACCTACATTTTGGGATATATTTTCTTGGTTGTCATTGACCTACAATTTATAGATCTATTCTCTTGGTTGTCATTGACCTACATTTTGGGATATATTCTCTTGGATGTCATTGACATACATTTTTGGATCTATTTTCTTGGTTGTCATTGACCTACATTTTGGGGATCTATTCTCTTGGTTGTCATTGACCTACATTTTGGGGATCTATTCTCTTGGTTGTCATTGACCTACATTTTGGGATCTATTTTCTTGGTTGTCATTGACCTACAATTTATAGATCTATTCTCTTGGATGTCATTGACCTATATTTTGGGATCTATTCTCTTGGTTGTCATTGACCTATATTTTGGGATCTATTTTCTTGGTTATTATTGACCTACATTTTGGGGATCTGTTCTCTTGGTTGTCATTGACCTACATTTTGGGGATCTGTTCTCTTGGTTGTCATCGACCTACATTTTTGGATCTATTCTCCTGGTTGCCATTGATCTACATTTTGGGGATCTATTCTCCTGGATGCCATTGACCTACATTTTTGGGATCTATTTTCTTGGTTATCATTGATCTAGTTTTTGAGGATCTTTTAAATCCAATGGATATTATACATGTAGGTTGACTATTTATTTGAAGCATATTTCACAAGTTCTAGTGGAGCTATAGATTTTATTCTGTATGCATTTTTTGCTGACCTTGACCTTGAAGTTCTATCAATTCTATTTGACCTAGATTTAAAGTTCTTTAGGTTCTTGTTGACCAAGATTTTAAACTTATAATGGTCTTATTGACCTAGACATTAGCGCTCTGTTCATTATATTGTTGTTTGTCTTGGTACACATTTAGTCCTTATGACAGTCATTTTAGAGCTAGACTGTTTCTATTGTGTCTTTTAAGGTTTAAAAATCAATTAAGAAAAAAACTCTTAAGTTTTGTATAGATGTTTCTTTTCTAAATTGTTTTTACCGAAAAAGTTGACAGATTATGAAGAAATACAATGGCGTTATTGCCATTATGTAATTAGCTTCCCGGCAAAAGCGTTAAAATGAACTTTAAAATACAAGATATTGACAAATTTTCAGTTTTGTAAGATTTTCACTAAAAGCCTGAAACTGATCAGAACTGTGACAGTTAACTACATCTCCAACTTAATTAAACAAGAATACCCAGCAATTAACAGGAAAACATGACAATGGATAGAATTCTGAACTGCTCTGAATGAAAATTAGATATATGACGCGAGTAAATCCAGTGCATCCCATCAGTAGATAATTACAACGGTG